>NW_024717788.1:692500-945000 GCF_018991925.1 Homarus americanus
GCCGCCACATTTTAAACACGCGGAACCCCTCCGGGACGGGGCTGGGGTGCAGCAGGAAGTGAAGGGAGAGAATATATAAAATGTGACTGGTGGACACTTTATGTGAGGGGTGAGGTGATGATGGCGTGATGGTCGCTTACAAACATAAACCTCCTGTTAGTACACTTATTTATAACCTTCACTCGGTTTAAAATAATTAAACGGTGATTTTTAACCACATCTTCGCTGGCAGTTTACTCGAGGTTTAGGGGTGAGTGAAGTGAGCTCATCAAGCGGGTGAAGGATTTAGAAATGTTACTGAAAAAAAAGGATTTAAAACTAAAGGTTTGAGTAGGTGGTGTGGCCGCCCGAGAAAGGTCACTTCGTCACTGTACAGTAATTCTGTGCGAATCATCGGAGTGTGACGGGTGACATTTGTCTAACCTTTCCATGGTGCGGGGCGGCAGTGGCGGTGATGGGGAGCAGCTGCAGTAACAGTAGGTAACAGCAGCAGCAGCAGCACTAGCAACAGCAGCAGCAGCAGCGGTAGGGGTGGCGTTGATGAGCTATTTCATATGTTGCGGTTATGTAAGATTAGAACTGGCATTTATATTAGTGAGCAATACTAACAAGAAGGGTATTGGCAACATTAGCTAGCAACAGTAACAGCAGGGTCAAGAGCAGCTGCAGCAGTAGTATAAACAGCTGAGGAGGAGGGTAGTGAGCCGGGGCCTCACACCACAGTGAAAGTTGACGCCCAACACCTGCCAAGGTTCATCACTCCTTCAGGATAATTAATGTCCATCACCCGTTCACTGAGTCACCTGCCCTTTTCTCATTTAACTATTTAGTATTTTCTCCAACATATATTTTAATTTGTTTTTCCTTATGCGTTTGGTTCGATATATCTGTTTATGTTATTTGGATGTTTTTGTTTTCGTATCACATACATAGGAGAAACCCCTCGCTTCCTTAATCATTACGGGAGAGCATCTCGGCATTCCCCACACGATGGATTTCATTGTTTAAATTATAGCCACCAGTCGTGACAGGGAGACAGGAAGCGCTGCTCTACGTGAGGAGCTCAACATGCTCGTCGCACACGTGGCGCCACTTGTGATCACCCAGTTGTTGTTGTTGCAGGTGAGGGGGCCACAATTACCAGGTCACCTGCCTAATGTGTCAAGGAGAACTCGGACGGATCGTATAAATGAGTTTTAAAATGTTGCAATTAATTCATGCGTGTATATGTATGTGAATGTTGCCAATATGTACGTGTGTGAATGTTACTTTTTTTTTTTACTTTGGTGTATGTGTGTGCGCGAGTAGCCCGTGACCCCTGGCCCGTCACAGTGTCACACTGTCGTCACCCCAGTTCCTGCCTCGATGGCGTCGTCGTCACCTTTGTCACCGTGGAGTGGCTGCCCTCCCCCGCCCCTGCCTCCACACCTTCCTCCTGGTGACAAGTCCCCTCCATTTGCTGCGTGGTGGTGATCCGTCCCGGACATTTTGTAACGTGACAGTCATCGTTACCATTAAAGTTATGTTGCCATGATTATACAGCGACTTAATAATTTGGTGTTGCTTGATAACGGAAGACTCCCCGTCACCCGACAATCATATTACAACACCAGCATTGTTCTGCCAATAACAGTGGTTCCCGCCGCTACACGCAATGCCACAAATAACACTACAGTATCCAAATCATCAGGGGGGAGGGAGGATAATATCAACAAAACTGTTTCTTTTAGCGTCAGGCACCACGACCTATGACGCCTCCTCTGTGTCACACGGCTGTCATTAAGGTCCCTCTTTTGTCACAATGTCACACCATTTACATGTCGTACCGTAACAGAATCTTGTCCTCAGGTTTTCCTTAACTTAACTTAGTGTGAGGAGGGAGCCCCAGGGAACTACTGCCGCAGGGAGGGAGCAGGGGATTCTTTGCCAGAGACTCGAATGATAAATGTTAGATATAATGACGGGAGTGGAGTACCAATTATTAATAAACTGAGATAAATAATACATAAAAATATATTGTCACGGCCACCCCTTCTATAATATTAACCTGTACTAGCGGCCACCCTTGTGTAGCGTTAACCTGTACTAGCGGCCACCCTTGTGTAGCGTTAACCTGTACTAGCGGCCACCCTTGTGTTATATATTAACCTATATTAGCGCCCATCCCTGTGTAACGTTAACCTGTACTAGCGGCCACCACTGGTTACACTAACCTGTACTAGCGGTCAACCTTGTTTAACGTTAACATGTACTAGCGGCCACCCTTGTGTAGCGTTAACCTGTACTAGCGGTCACCCTTGTGCAGTAATAACCTGTACCAGCGGCCACCCTCGTATAGCGTTAACCTCTACTAGCGGCCACCTTGTTGGATATTAACCTGTACTAGCGGCCACCTTGTTGTATATTAACCTGTACTAGCGGCCACCCCTGTGTTACACTGACCTGTACTAGCGGCCACCCCCGTGTAGTGTTAACCTGTACTAGCGGCCACCCCTGTGTTATATTAACCTATACTAGCGGTCACCCTTGTATAGTGTTAACCTGCACCAGCGGTCACTCGTGTGTAGTGTTAACCTGCACCAGCGGTCACAAATGTGTAACAAAAATACTTTAGCGGTCACCGTGTTACATTGTGAAGTGACAATATCTGTGAATATTTATAGTTCCAGTTCCCGCTGAGACATCACTTTCACCACATACAAAACACATATTACTAACAACATTTATTTATTTATTTATTTATTTGTTTGTCGGTTACACTTTCAATTTTGTTTTTTTTTTTTTTTTTTAGCGGGCATGATAGTCACAGCTACATGAACTATTTAACATTGTAATTTTATATATTTTATGGTACTAACACACACACACTAGCCCAGATCTCGTCACCCTCACACTCGACTGCCATCAGATTCTAACCCTCAAATGGTGACACTATTTACGAACAGGTTTATGAACTGGCGAACACAAACACAGCCTGAGTGAGAAATATTAAAATGACTGGAAACAAGGAAGGAAGGAAGGGTGGAAGGAAACCTATGAAAAAAGATCGATAAATATAGAAAAATGAAAATAAAAGATAAATACAAAATAAAGACTAATTAGAGAAAGACAGCCTTGATAATATTTTGGTGAGGATAAACAATTCAAATCAGTAAAGATTAGCCACCCTCATATGATGTCACCTGAAGATTAATCCCCCTAATGCCAACCTAACCTAACCCCGCCAGGTAACGTTAGGTTGTTTAATTATCGAGCTAGGGGGGGGGGCTAATCCTCAGGTAATCCGACTAATTACCTGGATAGAGTGGCTCCAGTGACTATTCATTGACACTTACAAAGCGTGTTTAGGATGAAAAGGTTTACTGTAATTTCACGACAGCCCATGAATAGCTTGTAAGAGTGAGTAGCTATTCTTTCACGCCGTGTATATGCGTCTATTGCCCCAGGTTGTGACTGTGGATCATTGCCCTTTCACGCTCTTGTAAGTGTAGATTATTGCCCACCCGGCTGCTATGTAAGTATAGAACCAAGCCATTCATTCACCGTGTACGTATAGAGCCAAGCCCCTCACTTGCTGTGTACGTGTTAGGCGTGACGGCCACGTAATGCCCGCTGGGTATCAAGTGACATCCAATGGTCATACCCGACACCTGCTGGAGTACGGGGCCCTCACTTCCAGGAGACGCTAACCCTACTGCGTCCACTGGCTGCTGTTATTATTAGTAGTAGTAGTAGCAGTATTATTATTATTATTATTATTATTATTATTATTATTATTATTATTATTATTACTATTATTATTATTATTATTATTATTATTATTATTATTATTATTATTATTATTATTATTATTATTATTATTATTATTTCCTACATTTTCAAGGAAATATTTCTTTCGATATAACTAATAAATATGGAGATATATAAAGCAAGAATATAAAATTTGATTCACTGGAGCTGTTTGAGTAAGAAGAGGTAATAACATATGTTTGGAGTTATTTAAGCAAGACACCATTAGGTATCATAATTTATTTACATCTAAACCCACTTTGGAGTCGGGAGAGAATGACACTTTAAGTTGAGTATGAAACTTGTGAAGGATAACTCACACATGTAAACACTCGTCTTACTTTTTTAAATAAGATTTATGTGGTTTAAATGAGACTGAAGGACTGTAAATATGAACCTCAAGCTGTGAAGAGGAATTAGGCAGTGCTGAGTGTTTGTTTCAGTGTCGTGTGGGTGTGTGTGTGTGTGTGTGTGTGCTGCAACAAGTTGGGGTTGATGATGATGATGATGATGATGGTGGTGGTGGTGATGTCGTCAGTGGGTTCCTTTTTGGAGGGCAGGTGGGAGGAGGGAAGGGGAGGATGCAATCTGAGCTCTTCGCTTGGTGTAAATGTGCCCGCATGGTGCTTCTGAGGGAGAGAGGGAGGGAGAGGAGGGAAGAAGAGTAGCAGGGAGATAGGCTGGTGGGGAGGGTAGGGAGGGTAGGAGGGTGGGAGAGATGAGGTATGGGCTTCAGTAAACCCAGTGAAAAATGTGTTGGATTTACTGATTTCCCCTGAGTTGTTATTCGGAAATCTACCTGTCGCGCGCACCTCTTTCTACCTGTGCAGAACACCTAAGACTTAACACGTAATCATAAATCTCCCATGCAAAGGTACTATTATTATGCTCTAGCCTGGCTGTGTTCTACGCTTTCTTGTGATCAATTGTGACGGGTTCAATTATGGTATGAATCAGCAGCCGACAAGGATACTTACTCACTCTTGGATCACCAAACACTTGACAACAATCCCACCTTGCTTCAACTAACAAAGTATTACGACCAAGTGACCTGTGCTCGAGGGATTTTGTCCACTTCATCATTTACGTAGAGTGATTTGTGTTCAGTGAGAAATTGTGTTGTAGGATTTTCCCCCTGCACACGAAGTCGTTACACGTAAGGGCGGCGGAGGGAGGGTGGAAGGCTGTGCAGTGTCAGCACTGGTTCCTCCAGCAGGAACTAGCTCAGCGCGCACCTCCACCATTGCGAAAAAACTCCTCTTTTATCACTTGTCAAGAGACTGTGAGACCTTAGGCTTTTTTTTCTTCTTAAATATGGTGTAGCATCTTGACAACTTGATGAACGTCTTAGTGATACCATCTCAGCTGTCGATCGCTCGATAATGTAAGATTTGATTGGCACTTTGGTCTGGGATATCAGTTGTGAAATGCATTTGATATGAAACCGTCCATCATAACTCATGTTTGTTTGTTTTTCTTTTTTCTTTCAAGAACGTTAGATATTCTCCCGGGTATCAACAGGTCGGAGGAGGTCGGGTCGCTATACTTCGGCTATTGTCCCAACAGTTGAGAACAATTATGTGTAGATCACCTTATCGCATGTATCCAGCTGAAGACCAGAGCCGTGCGTGCTACCTCGATCACCATCAACAATGTGCAACTGTCAATGGCAAGCAGTGATGCTCTGTTACCCTTAAAATATCTTGGAAGGGAAATGCTTGAACACCTGCTTTTGAAGATGGGAGAAGGAGGAGTAAGAAGGAATAGGTAAAGATTAAGGGAAATAAGAACGGAGAAAGTATAGTGTGGGGGGGGAGGGAGAAGGTAAAGTGCAGTGGGAGATGGGGAGGGGGGAGGTACAGTGAAGGTTGTGAGGGGAGGATAGAGAGGGAGAAAGAAGGGTCGAATAAAGGAGGGGGAGGGGGTGAGCGATAGGTGAATCATCCGTCGAGCGAAAACTGAGAAGATTTTGTTGTTGTGAGGAAAACTCTGAAACTGTGTGTAACAAGATGACCGAGGATGTGTGTACAATATTAAAACTAAAACCTATATCATTATGTATCTCAAAAGAACAATTTCAATCAAGAAGAATGATTCTAAACGTATTTATCACTGATGAAGTTAATACCGTATTAAACATTCTTTTATCTACCAAGAATAAGTTTCTATTCACAATAATTTACGTCAAACGGCACTAATTTACACTGTGCCTTAATGTAAACTTTGTACGTGATGTACATATATAGTGGGTGTACAAAATAGCACATTATATCTCAGCATTTTGTACGATATTTTATGATTATGTTTTTTCTGTGTTTACATCGCCAACACAGCTGTCTTAGGTATGTGTTGAACGTGGTATATCTCGCTCAGCCCCATTATGGTTAGTAATTTATTTGTTTTTATGTCATATATTTGAGTGTGTTTATTATGCGAAGCTCTAGATTGATTTAAGGAATCTGAGGCCGCCCACGACGCCTGATGTGGGCGTGAGGGTAGACAGCCACTCAGATGCCCGCATGGATCTCGTCAGGTGATCTGGCCAGACCTTGAGCTGTCGTCCGAAACATCATTGATCCTCTATGTATCGCCCGAAGCATGATCATAACTTTGGTGTACACGAATACAGTGTCAACAAAGTGTTCCTTATTGCCAAGAGCATCAGATGAACACCGAAGCCGTGCCTAAGACATTAAAAAAAATCACTAAATATAACCTGAATCATTGATCAGATCCCAAACAATCAAACAAATAAACAAATCAAATATGTAAACAACTTTTGAAGCCTGAACTAAATAATGAACATCGACAGAATCTTCTAAGTATTGTCTCAAAGGATGAACGAGATATGAACACACTGAAAAATATCTCTTTTTAAGACGTCCCTGGAAGATTTTAACGAGATACTGAAGCACTGAGACTATCTCCAGATATCGTCCGAAGCCTTAACGAGACCTCGAGCTATCGTCCACAGCGCCAGGTCAGACACCGTCCACATTTTTCACCTTCAGTGCAGTTGATGGGAGGTCTGTCTCGCATATGAACGAGTGAATTAGATGTTGATAGTGACACGCTGCGGTAGGTGGATGGGGCCGAGTTGACCAGCACGTCGGGGAGCTTGAGCAGGTTGATGATGTGAACAGAGGAAGGGGAGCAGGTTGATGATGGGGAGAGAGGAAGGGGAGCAGATTGATGATGGGGAGAGGGGAAGGGGAGCAGGTTGATGATGGGGGACAGAGGAAAGGGAACAGGTTGATGATGGGGAGAGAGGAAGGGGAGCAGGTTGATGATGGGGAGAGAGGAAGGGGAACAGGTTGATGATGGGGAGAGAGGAAAGGGAGCAGATTGATGATGGGCGCAGAGGAAGGGGAGGTTGAGGACGTTGAAAGTTGATTGATGGCTCTGTGGAAGGGAAATTGCGTTGTTGTTTGATTACCCCCCTCCCTCTTCATCTTCACCATCCCCCCTTTGTTCATTCATCCACAAGGTACCGCTGCACCCTCTTTTGTTCTCAGCCTTTGTTAGTCATTGCACAGATCGTCAGCCACGTCGTGCAAACCTACATAATAAAAAAAAATGTTGGCCTCACGTTATTACAAATCCAAGATACAGAGCTAATCAGTTTTCTCGACTCACCGAAGACCCGCAGTGGACGAATCCTTACAGCCTTGAATTTGTTTGTACCTGAGCGATATAAACCAAACCAAATACAACTCTTATTCAACCAGGTGTCTTAGTACTATTTAACACTTGGACTGGAAGGTCGTGTGTGATAATTTCCCTTATACATGAGGTCCCGATATTATGCAGGGCTCGATCTCAGGACCATTAAGTGTACAGTCAGTTTTCTAACCACGTAATGCAATAACCTTAATGATCCCATCCTGTGTATACATCCGCCACTACTGTATGATTCATTATACGAGATTTCCTTCAGTATCGTCAAACTCGTTTATGTACAACAACACCATCGTTAAGTCCAACATAACATTAAGTATTTAGATTCAACAATTATATCACCATCATCACCACTACCTACTGTTACTCTATCACCACCACCGTTACTATCACCATCATCATCACTATCTACTGTTTACTCCTGTCACCACCACTCGTTACTACCACCATCACTGTGACTATCATTTCCTTCGTCATATTTACTGTCAAGTCAACACCGTCTGTCAATAATCATGTGTAATAATGCCACTGTCAACAACTACAACAATTACTATTACTACAACTACTATTACTACTACTACTACTAGACACCTTTAATATCTCACCCCCCCCCCACAACCCCTACCATTACCATCATTTCTCCCATAACCACTCGGAATACCACTCCCTCCACCATAACCATGTCTAGCAGCGCCACCATTACCCACCCACCACCTTCCTATACCTCCACCACTCTCCTCATCCGACACCCATCTCCGTCACTTCTTCCACTGCCATTCTCTCAGCTGTTCGTCCCTTCGCACGCAGTCGGCACGTAGAATAGCGGCCTGTCCATCACTGGTACTTAGTGTCGGTCCGTCTTATCTCTCCAGTGTGACGAGGAGGGGCAGGGAGGGAGGGAGAAGAAGGAGGAGAGGGTGGGAAGGAGGAGGAGGAGAAGAATAAGGAGGGGTGTGGGAAGGAGAAGGAGGAGGAAAAAGGGGGAGGAGGTAGGAAGCAAGGAGAGGAGGTAGGAAGGAAGACGAACAGGAGGAAGAGATGAAAGGGGAGGAGGGAAGGTGAGAAGGGATGAAGTTTTTAGATGGAATGAACTAAGTAGACAAGGAAGGAGAATAGACGGAATCAGATAAAACAATATGTACGTACGTGTGTGTGTGTGTGTGTGTTGGGGACAGGTTAGTGAATTTACAAGTTTTTTTTTTGCTGTGTGGTAGTTGAATAGATTCGAGAAGAACAGGGAGGGAATAGCGAGATAGAGAGGAAAATGAGAGAGAGGGGGAGAATAAAGGTGGCAAAAAGGAGATAAAAGGGAAATTGAAGCCTGAGTAAAAAAAAATATATAAAACACTACATTATACGGATTCGTCGTCTGTTGTTGAAATACGTAAATATTGAGATAGTTTGTTATATACTGTGTAATAAATAATCCAGGTTATCGTATCAACTTGCTGAAATGTAAACGTTTATGTAATACTACAGTTACAGAGCCATTCACCTTGTCTGTGTGCCTCCCGGGCTTTAGGGAAATGATTATGATACTGTGTTTTAACGTGTCTTTGAAGATTCGAGTTGAATTTGTTTCATTGTTTCCCGTCATCGTGTTCCCCTTGCCTCCCTGGTAGATGTGGAGGAGGAGGAGAGGGAAGAGGAGGATGGAGAAGAGGATAGGGGGAGGAGGAAGGAAAGGGGGAAGAGGAGGAGGGGAGGGGGGAGAGGAGGAGGAGGGGAGGGGGGGAGGAGGAGGAAGAGTAGGGAAGGGAGGGGGAAGAAGTGGAGGGGAAGGGGGAGAAGACAGGTCACCCCCACCTTTAGACAAGCGCAGATTAACTACAAAAACCACTTTATTGTCCGTGGAAGAGGAGGAGGAAGAGGTGGAAGCCGGGATACACTTGAGATGGAATTATAGACCATTAAGATATGGGAATCTCAGTGATACACGAGTCCAGTGGTGGTGGAGGGAGGTCACCCTCAGGCAGGACCAAGCAGGAGCGGGACGGAACTTGGTCGTCACCTCTTGCACACTGAAGAATGACGGGTCGCATGTTAACAAGTCTTTGTTTGATGTGGTGGCAGCTCCCCTGGACGGCGTACCCTTGCCTCCCTCTTTTGCCTCTCTCCCTCTCCTCCCTACATTCCCTTCACTCGGTTATACCCCCTGAGGTGTCTAGTGCGTCTTATAGATTACTCCGATAGTAGGTGCGATATATAGATTATTGTCAATCTTATTTTAGCCACGGGGGTTGATAAAGTATAAAATAATATGATGTGGTGAAGAGTGTGTGTGTGTGTGTGTGTGTGTGTGTGTGTGTGTGTGTGCGTGCGTGTGTGTGTCTGTTTGTTTTGTCCGCCTCCACCCCCACCATCGTCCAGTCCGTCCGCTGGAAAACACTCGCAAAATCTTTGAGAGTTTTCGGACGCTGTTTCAACTTGATTGGCATCCCACCCTCATTCCCTCGACAGAAAAAGTTGTCAGTGGCCATTTTTCCATCGCACAATTTTCCACACTTTTCACAACTGATCCTGGATTTCCAGACATTAATAGCCGTCTATTACGACCTCCTTCCTTACGTCATTCATGAGAAATTCAAAGTTTTGTTTTTTGTGTCATTTCGTTTGGGAATTATGGTTGAAAAGTGCTAGAGTTTCTTCCCTAGCTGCCGATGTGTCCCTCACCTCGTGTCCGGACGCGGGGGAAGCTAAGCGTGATGACAGCCAACATGACCTGCAAACTCGGCGTGACCAGGTGCTGAGGTCCTGCCCTGGCTCCTGCTGCTGCTGCTGCTGACGTCTGCTGCTGTGAGGATTACTACTGATGAAATCTGCTGTGAAGATTACTGATGCGAGGATTAATGCTGATGGTTTCTCCTGCTGGTGTCTGCTGTTACATGTTTGCTGTTGGCGTTTGGTGCTGTAAAGATTACTACTGATTAGATCTGCAGTGAAGATTACTGGGGTGGTGGTAGTCTCTGCTGTTAAGGCTAACGGTATTGTTGCTGACGTCTGCCGTTAGACCACAGCTGCTACTGTTGGTTTCTGTGTTTTTGGTTGTTATTGGTACTTTGCTGCTGCTACTGCTGCTGCTGCTGCTGCTGCTGCTTCTTGCTGGTGTTACTGCTGTATCTGCTGCTGTTATCTTTCTTCTGTTAGGTCTGCATCAGCTTCTGCTGTTAAAACCATGCTGCAAGTATTATCACTATTACTCTATGCTGTTCGTACTATCTCTGCTACAGCTGCTGTTATCGCTGTAATAGTACAGCACCAGCTCTATGAACCGCGTCAGGCTGTCCTTATTACTGTACAGTATAATGCTGTTACAACTGTTGCTCCCGTTGTCATGAATACCAGGTACTGTGGAGCTGTTACTGTTGCTGATGTTGCTGTCCAAGATTACTGAAGGCTGTTGGCTGTGTTTTATTTGGTTTACGGTATTGTACTAAATCTTGGTTTTCATCCCGATTACAGCACATAATTGTAGTTTATATTTTCTGATTTGTTTATCTAATTATAGTTTATTCCGATTACACGAGGAAATTTTGTGGTTTCATCATAATTATAACAGAAAAGTGTGATTTTCATTGCGATGACGGCGAATTTTTTTTTATTGTGAAAAACAGTATAAATTCTTGATTTTTATCCTAATTATAAGATTGTGTTTTTACTTTCACTGCAGCAGGTTATATCCTGATCTCAGTAGCTAATATACTGTTCATCCTAATCATAGCACGGTGTACTTATCCTGATATATATGGTTGATGATAATAGTGATATCATGATAACAGTACAGACAATCATAGTGTTTTTATCGTCATCGCAATGACACTCTCAGGCTCACTGGCTTCTTGTTTGTTGCTGCTGTCGGCTATTGTCAATGTTGCTATTGCTATTATTACAATTTCTGCTGCTATTTCTGGCGGCCGCTATAGATGCTGTTTGCTTTTTTTGATACTGCTGTCGGTTGCTACTACCACAACAACAACAATTACTACTACCACCACGACTACTATTGCTACTACTACTACTAATAATACTACAACAACAACTACTACTGTTAGTCGATGTAAACATTGCGGCTACCTCTTTCCTCTCTCAGTTTAGCGCGGGGGTGTTAGTGAGCGAGAACCAGGATGGATCGCTACCATGGTCGGCTGTCACATAGAACTCCTGAAACCATATTAGGCGTGGACAAGGTGATAGTTTTTTTTTCCTCGCTGTCTCTTTCGCATTAGTGGAGGAGGAGGTTGGTGATGTGTTCTTGTGGCGTCAATATGTGGTGATGAAAAAGCAATGACATTAGAAAAGCGAGTTGGGGAGGGGGGTTATGTGAGTGGTGTACCTTTGATTATAATCTTTTGTTTTTGTACAGAAGTAATATAGCGTGTTGTCTCAGTGGAATATTATATCATAGTTATTTTGTTATATGTTTGTGATATAACATGACCGAGACTTTATGTTGTAAGAAATAATTGTCATGTCATTATAGTTTTCGTAATAGACTGTATATGAAACATTAACTTAATGTTAATTCACCGGAACATTATATTTTGTAATTGTGTTATTACATTAGTTATATAATATTGTGAAGACAAATTTGCGTTGCATGTAATGTTCTGATCAGCAATTACCTTTTACAGTATAAGTATTTGTAATATAATGTATATGAAACAATTTAGCGTGTTATCTCAGAGGAACAAGATAATAAGCACTTCTTTTGGTATGTTTCTAATGTAACATAGTTAAGACTTAACGTTGCATGTAATGACAAGATAAAAAAGAGAGATGTCAGAGAGAGACAAAGAGAGAGAGAGAGAGAGAGAGAGAGAGGTACGTTGATTCACTTCTTCCTGTTTAGTTGTTCACATAATTTATAAAGAAAGACGTTCAGTGTTCCTCTCGGGAGCTTCGTAGCCTAGAGACCTGCTTCATCGTCTACCCCAACACTTCTCATAATTTTTTTTTACAGATATTCTCACTTCATGAAGCAACGAATTCCTACAGTTCCGTTTCGTTGTTCCATTTTGTCTACTTGTGTTCTACAACGTTTCGTAAGTAGCAGAGAGGAGGGAGGCAGGGAGCGGCAGAGGGCGTGTGTCACGACAGGGCTGGACGGACGCGCCCCTCTCCACCTCTGTTGCGGATTAAACAAGACGAACACGAACACTGTTCAAACAAGTGTCGAGCCGCTTATTTGGCCGATTTCCGCAGCGTAAGTTGGGTTAGCTTTGCCGAGTGGAGCATTTTATCCAGCGTGGGATGGCCGCGGTACACGGTGCTCGCTCTTTTAAGATAAATCACTCCCTTCATTCTTTGGCTTAAAATCACTCATCGTTCTTTTTTGGATTTCTCATTAAATAGAAACTGTTGAGACTTTGCTCTTTTTTTTTCTTATCTCGGATATTGAAATTGACTTAATACTAGTTTTTTCGTCGAAGAAGTTAAAGAGAAAGAAAGGAGGAGGAGGAGGAGGAGGAGGAGGAGAGAGACGGGATTGTTTTTTACCCCGACTATCCCGCCACCAGGAGTTTAAACACACGGCCATTTTTCCTTCGCTCCGTCCGTGGCGCCGACATCACTGCCCACTTACGACCATCTGAGCCTGACTTTTAGCCTCTAATTAGCAGCTGGCTCTAATTAGCCGACTACGGGGGATATAACAGTTAACTCGGCCCATCTTACGGCGAATTCTGCTGGTCCAACGACTGTCCCCCCGCGGGGATTATGGCCGACCCGCGCTCTCTTGCCGGAGACTATTGTTGACGTAATGACCAGCTGGTTGTCTAGCATCTAACTCTGTCTAGCGGCTCGACTGTGATTTTCCTAATGGCTATCTTCCCTGATCCCTCGACTAACTCTAGATAAGATCGTCTGTTTTAACGAGTGATAATGATAGTTGGTTCAATTTGTCGCCAACTTCTTCGACCGAAAAGGCAAATTGCAACCACAAGAGGATGCCAAACAAAGGACTCTTAAGCCAGATGTTTATGTTTGGTACTGAAGAGTTATATAATACTAAGATTCAAGTAATAACTAGTAATGCTAATTTCTTCACGTGGGTAAGAACACGGAGATAAGTAAAGCGAGATAAAATTACAATGGTGACAACGTTCAGTAACACGAGATAAATAACGTCCTAGTAACGATACTCTCAGGACAACCCTCATGTAGTGCAAAAGTTTACGCAACACTTAGGTAACAATACTTAGGTAACCAGACGCAGGTAACAACACTAACAACCACCGCCTCGTCCGCACAAGGAGGCGGAGCAGGGCTGGGAGGAGGCGGCGGCGGTGGACTGATGTTACACAAATTAATCACCAGTAATACTTAGCGGCCATGAGAATGTTATCATTACCTTCAAGACAGTGATTAAAAGGCAGAGCTTCATTGAGATAAATACTGTCATTAAACGTAACGACGGCATAACTTATAGCACAGGCGTCGTCACTAGTGTGTTCTTCCCCCCCCCCCTTCCTCCCTCCTCATGCCCACGCCTCTTCTTCTCTCCTCAATGCCCCCCTTCCCCCCATCATCAGTACACAGAAGGAATGATTTGTAGAGTTTGTTTTGCTGGCTCTATCTGTAGCACAGAGACCGATGATGCAGTGGATGATCAGGTACTCTCAGTGTGGAAGGGCAGGTGTTAGTTTGGGGGGGGGGGGTCAGTGTGTGGTGGTGAAACAGCAGACAGGTTAACCCATACACGAGTGTCGAGGAGCCCCCCCCCCCGTGGTTACTGCACTACACATGAGATCCGGGTGCAGTAGACACCTGTGCATTATTGGCTCCACACATCCTAGCTGCTGAAACATGGCTCTAAACATGTCTGAATTGTTTGCCAGATTTATTAGCCATATTTACAAAGGTCAGATTTATTGGTTTATAGATTTTGTGTCTGAAGAATGGTGCTTTAATGGGTCAAAGTTAAAGGTCAATCGCCTGGTATAAAGAAAGTCCCCACATCTACCGGTGTTGTTTGTAAAGTGAGCACCAGAGCGCGTACTCCCTGGGTGGTGGAGGTGTTGTGGGCGTCTGGGTGGTGTTCTGTGTAAAGCGTTGATTAGAACCCTGGGAGAAACAGCGAGATACAAGATATATAATAATCTACATCATTTTCCTGAAGCTGGTTCCTCCCCCTGCCTTCAGACCTCACCGTCCGCGTCCTGGCGATTATGATGGCTTTCTTGGCCAGTTTTGATCCGCTTTGCTTCGTCATCCTCGCCATTTATAAAGATCAAATGTTGTTTTTTCTATTACGTCCTGACACAGGACTAACATCCTCCCTCAGTGTCGCAGCCGTCACCCGCGGACAAGAGAATTGACACCTTCAAGCAGCCCATTAGCGCCTCCTGCCCGTCTCCTCCTCCCAAACTTTACCCCTTCAATCACCTTCACCGCCTCCGTCATCGTCGCCTGTAATAAGACACCCAAGAAGAATGTCCCGAGACAAGAGAGGGGGGGGGGGCTCTTGCTACGCCCCCGTGGCCGTCAGTGGGAGCCTGGCGAAGAATGCCTCTGCCAGGAGGTGATGAACCCCTTGATCTTGAGCGTCGCGCCGTCACCCCGACCATCAGAAAGATGCACCTACAAATACTACATTAAAGGCGCTGCCCATCATCCCGACATCAGGAGCATTACCAAGGTTTTAATAACGCGCAGTAGAGAGAGATAAAAGACATAACTTCCCCTCCTGCCTCCTCCACCAGTCCCTCCCTCTCCCGTCACTCCGCCCACTCCTCCCTCCCACTTCCCGTCTCCCCCGCCAGCGCCACCTCCGTCGCCGTAGCTGACTCTGCCATCCAAAACTGACATCAATAAACATCTGAAGTTGTCCCCCAGCGCCTTACAAATCAGGGGTCCCTTTGACTCCGTAATGGGCGGTGTTTTGCCTGACAATGGCTCTTTGGTGTGATCGGACGTGGCCTTTGTTGCAAGTATGAGCGAGTATGTCCCGTCGGGTGCTTGTGTTTGTGCATTATGCCAGTTCGTCGCGTTCCTCGCCCCTCACCACCTCACTAAGTGGGAGATTATTTCTAATTATCCAAGTTTAATCGGGTACTGAGTCCTGCGATGTGTGGAAGTTGAGGAGGTGGTCTTCTTCAGGAGAATGAGGAGGTGGCGACCTTCTGTACCATCAAGAGGAATTGAAGAGCACGTGGTCCTCTTCTCTCACAAAAAAGGAAGAAGGGGTAGTAGCTTTCTCTCGGAGGAAAGAAGAGGTGGATCAGAGTGTTGTAGCAGGAAGAAAGATGTAGAGTTAAGTTGTCTGGTGAAGGAGGCGCACAGCTTCACAGGACCACCGCGCCCTGTGTCCGTGTCAGGTTATCGCGTGTTTTTTTTAAGATCCATTTCGCGGCGGGGGCGAGGGAGGGGGTGTGGAGATAAGTAATGTTTAATGAAGAGAGTAGCTTATAGCGTATTCCGTGCGTCGCGTAACACTGGAGTTTGATGACGTGTGACGAAGATGGATCTGCCTAAGAAGAACTGGAGGAGGAGGAGGAGGAGGAGGAGGAGGAGGAGGAGGAGGAGGAGCTAAAGGGAGGGAAAGAGTGGTTAAGAATAGTCCAAAGAGGTAGGCTGGTAAGAACATGTCCAAGAATAAAAGTGGCAGTAAAAGAGACAAAACAAAAAACACAGTGAGAAGAGATGTCGAGGCTGGAAACGTAAGAAGCAAAGGGGTCGGGACACTGAGGGGAGGGGAGAGAGGATTCGTGGCAGTAAGAGGAGGAAGAGGTGGAGTCGTGAGAGTAAGAGGAGGAGTCGTGAGAGTAAGAGTGAACAAGAAGAAGAAGAAGAAGAAACGACGTGGCAAAGAAGTGTCGGAAGAAGCGGTAGGGTCGGCGGAGGGTTGAGGGGTCACGCACCGCCGAGTTCGTTGTCGGTGACGGACTGGCGTTGGTAACCTAATGGACGCGCCCAATATCCCTCCCTCCCTCAGTCACACCCACCCACCCAGTTGCCCGCCCGCCCACCCGCCCATCCCGAGGCCCTCCCGAGACCGCCCCCTCATCGTCGTCCGAGACCTACCTAGCCGTTCTTGACCGGTTCTTCATTGTCTTTGCCCCGTTCCTCATCGTCCTCGACCGCTCTACATCGTTCTCGACTGCCCCCCCCCCCTCCCTCACTAGTTCCTCACCATCCTCTAACGTTTTTCCATGTCGTGTTTACTTGTTGACGTTTGTGTATAGTCTATCCTCAGCAACGTTTTTTTTTCTTTCAGCGATAACGTTTTTTCTTCTTGACGTTTGCATTTGCGTCTAGTCTAAAAAACATACGTCTACATCTAGCCTTTTCCTTTGACGTCTAAATTAAGTCTTTCCTCCCTGACGTCTACATTAAGTCTTTCCTCTTAACGTCCACACTAAGTCTTTCCTCCCTGACGTCTGCATTAAGTCTCTTTCCTCTTAACGTCTACATTAAGACTTTCCTCCATGGCGTCCACATCAAGTCCTTGCCCTTGACGTCTACCTGTAGTCTTCTTTTCTACATCTAACATTCCTCTTTCCGACTTTTACGTCTGTTCCCCCTCACCGACGTCCATCAAGACGCTGGCGGAGGAGGAACAGCAACAGCCTCCTCCTGTGGGCTTGGTTGTCTGGGAGTTCAAGTTTTTACCTGATGGTCGGGGAGGAGGAGGAGGTAGTCTTGTGTGTGGGTTATGTGAAGCACGTTTTCCTACGCTACTTCCCTTTGGTGTGGCTGAAGGAGTCTTTTCTGGTCTTAGGTCTTTTTTTTTTGTGTGTGTATTTAAAGTTTTGCAGGATTTTACGAGGCTGTTCTCCGGCTGTCTCTCCAGTTTTGTTTACGGCTCCTCTGTTTATTATGTACCTGCGCTTGTTGCTGTGTTTATCCTTGCGGTTTATTCTCTTGCGGTTTATCTTACCATATTAGTCGCAATTCTGTTTAAACTAAACCTCGTATAATGTGACATGGATACACTCACTTGGGTCTTTTTTTGTTTTTGTTTTATATCTTCCATCAGTTAACCAGTTGTCAAGATTGATTCATTAAAGTGATTCAGCGAAATTAACTTCCAAAAAATGCATCAACATATATTTAACACATGATTCGGTGTTATATAGTTCCGAAGTATGAGAGAAAATATCTTAAGAGGGTTTTTGGAGAATATTTCACATCATCATTCTTCAGACAGTTCATTTCTTATTGTAGGTTTATGAGAAATTATGCAATCTTTAATGGCATTATTGCAGTCAGTGGTAGAGGTCAGGGTTCATGCAGGGATGTGGAGGAGGAGGAGGAGGGATGTGGAAGGAGGAGGAGGGATGTGGAAGGAGGAGAAGGGATGTGGAAAGCAGTAAACAGTCGAGAAGAGATGGAAAGGTGGAGGAATAAGGGACAAAGTGAGGAGGAGGAGGGAAAGTAAGTGGTGGATGCAGAGAGTACGGGGGAGTTCATTTAGGTAAGCGGTGATAAAAGGTGGATGGTGGAAGAGGAGGAGAGGGTGGGAGACGGAGGTGGAATGGACAATAGGTGGGAGGAGGAGGAGGTGGTGGTGGTGGTGGTGGTGGCAGTAGGTGGAAAAGGAGGATAGTCATTGGGTGAAGAGGGAGGAGGAGTGGCTGTGGATGGAGGTGGTGGAAGGGGGCAATGGCAAGTGGGTGGAGGAGGTGGTGGAGGGGTGAGTGGGGCGGGCTGGCTGACTGACGCCTCCACACACCCTGCCAACCTCTGGTCAGGTCGTTTTCTTCCTCAGTCGTCCCAGAGTTCTTATTTTTATCAGCCAATTTATTGTTTGTCTTTCCGGCGTTGTGTTTTAATTACATCTTTCTTTTTTTTTATTTAACTGATAGGGAACACGCACGGTATAGCTACATAACGTCTCGGTGTGATATGGTTGTTGAGGGGGGTTGCTTGACACACTACTAAGTAATATCCCCAAGGAAAATATACAGTGTAATCCGCTACTTTTGTTAAGTTTTTACCCGTAAGATTTTTTAAATATTTTTTTTTCGCTTACAAATATATTTTATATCAAAACTTTATATGTATATTTCAGAGTCCTTGCTATTTTCTTTTCTTACATTACAAGGACATTGTTTTGTACACTGTTATTACTTTTAATTTGTGGGTCGTTTTCTATGAAGTGGTGGAAAGACAAAGAAAATAAAAAAAAATCAGTAATTAATAAAAAAAAAAGTGTGTAAAGCTGTGTATATTCTGATTATAGTGGTTCTTCGTCAGATTTTATTCCTGAAGCGATACGTGTCTTGTTAAGCTCTCGGGGGATTAGTATACAGTACGCTCATGTTTCTCGTTCGTCCAGTATGTCTCATGAAATGCGTATGAGGCGGCGAGTCAAGCAGGTATGATAATGTTTAGTCTTGTTGTCAATTGTTACGTAGTTGTGTTGTAGTCAATCTTAGGGAAATTGTCACACTCTTCCATTGTTCTTAAGTCACTCATTCCATTCCACCTTTATCCACCTGTTTTCATCTTGCGTCACTCATTCCACTTCCGTTGTTCCTGCGTCACTCATTCCACTTCCCCCCTACTATCTAATTGCCTCCCCCCACAGTCTTCTTCCCCCTCCCTTCCCACAGTTTCATTGACTCACTACTCTCCTCTTGCGTGTGCTGAGTACCCCTTGTATACTCTTCCCTTCCTCTTCTTCCTGCAAGCCCCCCCCCTCCCTCCACCAGACAAACACCCTCCCTCCATTACACAAGCACCCTCCCTCTACCACCCAACTCCCCCCTCCCCTTTCTCCACAACACCATCCCCTCCCTACCTCCCTCCACCAATTCCCTACAGGTGGTGGTGGGTGGGGAAGTCCCTTTGAGGTCACTCGTTGAAAAAATAATACCAGGTCTTCCACTTTATCGCTTTTCTCATGTCAGTCTTTTCGTTTCAACTCCTTCTGTGTATCTAAAAAAAATGTGGAATAATGAGGTTTAACTTGCCCCGTCAGACCGGATTCTCATTTTTTTTATATACTTGCAACCTTTCTTTCTTCATTCACTTATTCATTCATTCATTCATTCATTCATTCTTGTTCCTCCCTATTTATCCATCTTCTCTTTACATACAGATTTTCTATGGTACTCCTCATTGTTGTTATTTTCAGCTATATAGATCATTATTTACTGTTTTATTTGAACCTTTGTCATCGACTCATTCATCACACAATATTTCCCTCTCAACCATGACACATCCCTTCCATCCCACCTCTACAAGTATTAACATTCCGGGTGCCTTCGTCATGTCAGCCATCCTCATCAGTGTTACTTGTTACCCTGTCATTATCCTCGACATTTTTTTTTCTCCTTTTATGATGTCCTTTTCACACTCCCCCCTTCCCCTTCTCTCCCCTCCCTTCCCCTTCTCTCCCCTCTGTCTGTCACTCCTTCTCTGTTTATATAATTTATATCTTCTTCTTCTTCTTCTTCTTCTTGACATTCTTCTTCTTCTTCTTCTTCTTCTTCTTCTTCTTCTGACCTTTCCTTAAGTATCCTGTCCCTCCTTCCTTCATCACCTGTCCTCTTGTCTCTCTAACTCCTCACACCTCCCCCCCCTTTCCCCTCTTACTCTCTCGTTCCCCTTCCCCTTTTCCCTCGTCGCTCCTCCCAATGCTCCCCCTGCCCTTTCTCTTTCGTCCCTCCCTTTTTCCCTCGTCGCTCCTCCCATCTCTTAACGCCCCTCCCCCTTGCCTCTCCTCCTCCTCCTCCTCCTCCTCCTGCTGGTGGCTGTGTAGCGCAGTCCCCAGGTCCCCCAGCGGCCATCGCCCGTGTGGACGACCTTCCGCCCAATAGATGCCTCCACTTCATTAACAACTTCCCGACCTAATGTCTCTGTTTGTCGCCGGAACTCCTCACACACAAGTCAGGATTGGTGATTGGTGATTGTGGGGGAGGATTAGCGTTTTTCCATGCGCGTCCCAAAAGTCCCTCTCACCCCCCTCTCCCCCCACCCCCTCGCCCTCTCAGGGATTCGGGTGGATGAGGTCAATGGGGGATCTGTCAGCGATTAGGAGGGCGTCCCAATTTCATTTTTATTGAATTGTAACATCCAGATATTGTCTCTTTGGGCAGTGTAGCGGCGGTAGAGGCGTCTGGCTACCTAAAAAGACCGTCCTCAGATATCTCCCGGGTGTAGGAGTTTCAAAGCAAGGGTTGTGATGCTATCGAGTAGTGAGGGAAGGTAGAGTGAGTGGTGAGGGAGGGGGCAGTGTGCGTGTGATGGTGATGGGCCGTGTGGGTACTCCCGTCGCCCCTCCTCTCAACCTTCACGACTCGAACGTGCTGTGCTGTTGCCCTTAACCCTTGTGTGTGTGTGTGTGTGTGTGTGTGTGTGTGTGTGTGTTTCCCCTTGTGTTCTGCTCCTGTTGCTTCTGTTTTTGGAGATTTACTACTGTTGTTATTTCAAGTATCTACTACACTACTACTACTACTACTGTTGTTGTTTCTGTTTTGTATTATTTCTCTGTTCTATTTTTTCTGTTACTCATCATCCTGCTTGTGTTTATATTCTGCTGTTGTTTTTATTCATTCCCGCCTCACCCTTGTTCCCATTAACCACTGTTGTTCTTACTACTCCCTGTTATCTCCTGTTGCTTTTCACTTCTCGTGTTTTTACGACCATTCGATGAAAGTGTTACCTATTGTGGCAGTACTTGTTGTATAATTATGTTCCCTTGTCTTGTTTACATTGTCGTCGTTATATTCACCATAAGAAAAGTGTGAATGAGAACAAGATATAATGATTAAGAAGTAGTACCAGTTCGTAATATAATGATTATCTCATCCTTACATAAGTCTTGGAGATAAAAGAGAGATTAGATTTTTATTATCATCTCAGTCCCATGTTCTTCGTCTCAGTTATTATATTCTCAGCGCTTATAGATTCGCTTCGCCTCCTCCTCCTCAGTGTACTTCAAGATAAAAATTTTCCCTCAAGATGAGTTTCCTATCTTGTAAACAGACTTTGGTTTTAATGATGTTATTACGTATATAAACCGACGTTTCCATTGTTTGTGTAGATTTTCTCATTTAACCTTTCGGCTCTTGTTTTACCTTACATTACAGTCTCTCCGTTCACCTCAACACACACACACACACACACACACACGTAACCCACTCTTAGCCTACTCTCAGGTCTTCCTCCTAAGCAGATTCACTTCCAGGGAGTTTGTTTAGAAGCATCCATACAAGTTTAAGACATAAACTACATGTACAGTTAATTTGCATAGGGAGACAGTCTCATAAAAGTCGGCGTCTTAACATGGATATGACAGCCCACCCCTTAATCCATCCCAGCCCTCCCTTTAACCCACCCCTCCCCCCCCTTAACCCACCCCAGTCCTCCCCTTAACCCACCGGCGCCGTCCTCGAGCCAACACAACCATTCCCAGCATAAGCTATTAGTATCATCGTTCACCACTACTTACGAGCGCCATCCTTCCTGGACGAGATACGAGCACATCATCCCCCGCTAGAACCTGCCATGACACCCTCTCCTCCCCCTCCCCCCTCTTCCTCTCTCTCTCTCCCTCTCCCCTTCCATCCTTCCTTTCTTCCTATTCCCATCCTCCAATTCCCTATCCCCGTACCTATTCCCCCCTCTTTCCTCTCTTCGTCCCCCTTCTTTCCACCTCTTCTGTACTCCATCACCCCCACCATCAACATACGACTCCCCATCACTACCATACTCCCAACTTCTACGATCTGCCATGTTACTCCCTTCTTCCACGTCTCTAACTTCCTTTCTCCTTGCCCTCCTCGTTTCCTTTCTCATCCCTCCCTTCTCTCCATTCCTTCCCTGTTCCCCTTCCAACCTTTCCACCTTCTCACTCTTCCCTCCTTCTCTCCCCCTCTTCCGTCTCTCCTCTCTACACCCCCTCCTCCTCCTTACCCTCTCCACAGTGCGTCTCACCACAACTACCACTCACACCGTCATAACATACCTACCCTCAATTGCTAAGAGACTCATAAATTACCACAACAGACACCTCGTAATTTTCACGTTACTACCAGAGTCTTTTTTTTAATTATAACAGCACCATCACTACAATTACCGTGGTTACGCAAAACTAGCTAACTAACTAATTAACTAACTCTCACACAGTTTAGAAACGTTAAACTACCACAGGGAATTCACACTCAGAGACACAAACACATATATAGTCCTAACCTCACTGTACGATCATATATAGCCACCACAGCCACCCGAATGAGTTCTCGTTGCCTCTACAACTTCCATAATGACTTCAAAACTGCTGCTACTACTACCTACCTACAATTGTCCCCTTCCCTCCCCTCCAAGTGTGTCTACCATAGCGACCACCAGAATGACCCAACTTCCATTTTTATAATTATCTAACGGTGGCCCTAAATTCTAACCTGACCTACAATATCACCTGAATTTTTGGGGGGCTTACATTTCGTCCTTAAATGCAATTATCATCATCACAAACTACTATATACAGTACATGGAAAGACACAATAAGTAAGTGCTAAGATAATTAGTATAGGCCAAATTTTATCACCTGTAGGTACCACAGTCTTCATAGGTTATCATTACAGTCACACTACATTACCTCCAATGGTACCCACACAATCCAAAGACTACTATTGTAGTCGCTAAAACAACTACCCTTAAGACTCACCACCAGTACTACCACAACAACGAACAAACACACCAACCATCCTCGGTACTTTAACCATCTTCCCTACCACAACTTCATCAAGACTACTACCACAACCATTTCCCGTATCACAACTTCACCAGGACTATTACCACAACATGTACCGCAACGACCCCCCACAGAGTACCACTGCGACCACTGTAAATGACCCCAGAGGTAACCATTGTATAGGTCTCGACTCTAGATGGATAGACGTTCAGGTAGACAATTCTGTGTATCTCCAACATGTAGCCGTCCCTATCCCCCCCACCCTCTTACTTCACCCCCTCCTCCCAGCGCAGAACACGAAGGCTGTGGCAGCAGAATCAACAGCAAAGTCTGCACCAGCCATAATACAGCTCAACATTATTAGTTACAATAACGAGAGCAAGTGGGAAGGCAGAGTTATAAGGAGCAGCAGCAGCACGTAGCAGACAACAGCCACAGAGTAACAGAACCCCCAAAAAGTAATATAATAAAGTTTAGTGAAAGTAGCAGCAACAACAGTAGCAGTAAAGCACAGTAAATATAACACCATCAGCAACTTGTATCAGTAGTAACAGCAGCAGTAGTCGCAGTAACCACAACAGAGCAACGGCCAAACAGACGCAGCATAAGCATTATTAACAACAAAAGCAACAGTAGTTAACAATAGAGCATCAGCATTAACGGAGTAAATTACTGCATCAACAGCAACAACAACAACAGCAGCAACAGCAGAGCAGCAGCAGAGCAGCAGCAGCGCCACGGCCACAATTAGGTTCATTACTGTTTACGAGCGGGCGCTCCACCGCCTCCCTCCTCCGGCGCTTCAGGATTCCAGATCTTGGAGGCACTTACGGGCGAGTCGCTCCCCTGGGCCGCATCCTGGAGCCTCCCCCGTCGTTTGCTCGCGGCTCCAGTCAATCCCTCACTGACAGACGGCGCCACCACTTCCAGACCTGACCTGGAAGCCGATAATATGGAACCTGAGATCTTCCACCAACGCCTCTCTTGATGCCGGCGTCCCCCCCTGACCCCTCTCCCCACACCTCTCCCCCTCCCAAAGAGTCTTCCAGTCATAGTGCTCCTCTGTGTGCTAATGAAGGCCTAGGTCGGGGTCGTATTATGGCAGTGGACGATTATTTTTTCCTTAGTTTCGTACTCCCGAGAAACAGCATTGTGATGGTCGTGGCAAAATTGGTGGGATGACTTACTTAGATGACCCTACGAGTGCGGCTAATTTTTGTGCGTTTCGCCATCATTTGCTGGATAGTGCCAGGCTGGATTTTTTTTTCTTTTTTTTTTATCATTTGCTGATGAGGGTGTTTCCTCTTGCTTGTTTTTTTCTTTTTTGCTCATAATGGGATTGATAAGTCACACACAAATGTCTTTTAATATGGTATTGTAAACTGCCCTTGAACTTAGTAATCATACGACTGAACTGAGGAATCCTGTACCAATAATCTTCGTATCACTAATTCCATTATATCTTTACAACCCGGGTCAGGGATAATGAGAAAGATAGAATTAGGAAGAGGTTAGTGAAGTAGGTGGACGATGCCCGTAATGATGAGAAAGGAAGAGGAGGGGGAGGAGGAAAAGAAGGAGAAGGAAGAGCAAGAGGATAAGGAGGAAGAGGAAGATCGTGGTTCATTTGGTGAGCATTTGCCAGGTTGCGCCGGAGTTAGAGTCCCCTGGAGACCTGCTCACATTTGGCTTATTGTTAGGACGCCCGGCCCCACCTCACCTTACCGCGCTACTCCCCTTAATGAAACACCCGCGTACACACTGCCGGAGACGCTGCCGCAGCCCCACACTCATGTCTCTACTGTTCCTGCTCACCACCACACTGCTCTACCTGCTGGGGAAGGATTTGCTACACCTGGGGCTGGTGGTAATTCACCTGGGGAGTGGTGGTGGGTGTATCTGCAGGAGTGACTCTGTACTGGGAGAACAGGTGAGTCTTACATTACGTGGGTGGAGAGGGCAATACACCTGGTAGAGACTTTATACTGAGGGAGGAAGTAGGAGCTACTTAACCTGGCGGGGGGTGGGGAGGGGAAGGAGGGTTATGGTTGATTTGCTTCTGGAGTTGAGAATGCGGAGGGGTGGGAGGTGGGCCCCCGACATGGGAAAGGTCATTTGACTACTGATAAAACCACTTTACTTCTGTTGTCCATAAAGGTAAGAAACCATGATTTTTACAAACTTTAAGCTTTCTGTCGACAAACAGACATTACTCTTCTCTTAATAAACTCACTGAGACTCTAGAAAAATGAGGCTAAGGATCACGTATAAATGTGGCTACACAAATATTTATTCATTTTACCTGAGGGCTGGTGGGTGGGTGAACCCTGTAGGTTATTGTCGTCGTCAGGGGGCGGTACAAGGTGGGGGGCGGGGGGCGACTCGTCATCAATGATCCCGATTTGTCTAGCTGGGAGAGGATTGGCATCTGATGTGGCTTACTTACGAGCAGAGGTTTATAAGGAGGGGTGCGGGGCTCCTGGAGGGGCAATTTTTCCTCCTGACGTAAGTGTAAGACGCCCGGGAAGGAGGGGGAGAGCGAGCTGATTACGAGGACGGCGGAGTGTGTTGGGGGATCATTTGGCCTTTCTCCGCTTTCTCAGTGTGTCGCAGTTTTATTTTGTGGTGTCGGGATTAAGGCTGTAAGGTGTGGGCGTTTTTTGTGTGGGTGTCTTTCTTTCTTTCCATGAGTGCGGAGGGCAGGACGGCCGTAGTTCATGTTTAATGGGCGGCGGGCGGTGTGTGTCTGTACCCTCCCATTATGGCATTTTTCTCCACCACACACTCTTGTTGTCAATGAATTGTCGCCTTGTGTGGAGCGCCGAAAGGATGTTATTACATTTGTTAGAAGGTAGAAGTGGGGTGAAATTTTTTTTTACTCATTACATTTGTTGTGGAAGAAACAATCTCGTTTTACATTGGTGTGTTTGGTGTAAATGGATGAAATTACACATTTGTAGAATATAAGAGATTACAGTAATCTATTTTAACTACAGGGTAATTTATAAGTGGAGGAATCACTACCTTTTGTTGTATGTTGAAACAGAAATTGAAATTACATGTTTATTTATCCAAAAATAATATAGATATAATGTGAACAAAGACAAAATATTGACATGGCTGCGACTCTCGAGTGGTGTAGCTCTCTTGAAGGCACTTGATAATAAATACTGTACATTTATAACCTAGAATATTATCAGGATTTCAACAATTCACATGGTGTTAGTAAATAATTATTGACCTGTTATTACACATTTGCATATTGTATTTTTTTTATTATTTTTATTTGTTTTTAGGTATAAAGTTAGTGTGTACAGTAAGTTGATGAGTTAACCACAGTTCTGTCTCCCATGATGGCTTCTCACTTTGCCATCTCTACTTCATAACCTCCTCCATTCACCACCACCATCATCACTAACATCATCATTACCACGACCAACACCACCAACCCAAACCACCAACTCAACCACCAACTCCACTACCATCTTCACCACTGCTATTATCACCACCACCACAACCACTCACCACTACCATCTTCACCACCGCTATTATCATCACCACCACCCCTGAGCTTCGTGTCTCTGAGAGTTATTCCCCCTGACCTATACAAACTTAAATAATTATAATGGATTACATAAATTGTTGCCGCTGAATAATGAGAAGAACCGGGCAGAGAGAAAATCAAAGAGCGCCGCTGTTTGGACAAGTGCGAGAGTTAATTTAGCGCGATGAATAGGGTGATTCGCCAGTTGGGTGGGTGGGTCGTTAAGGGGCAGGACTTGGTTTGGTCAGGCGGGATGTGGTCCTTGTGGCTACCCCGCTACACTGCCCAATCTACCCCACGAAGAGGACTTTCCGCCTGAGTGGCTACACCTGAGGAGGATGTTCTCCTGTGGGGGGATGAGTGGGTGATGTTGATGCTGGCTGAGTGAGTGACAGGGTGGGTGAATGAGTGACGGGGTGAGTGAGTGAGTGACAGACGGGGTGGGTCTGTCTGTTTATCTTTCTCACTCACACACACACAGGAAAGCTGATGTTACCTGAACATCGGTCACAGGAAACTTACCATTTTTCCCTCACCTTCCTCACTTCCTCTTCACCAATACCATATCCTCTCCCAACATAACTCACCACCCTTCTTCTCCTCCACTAGTTCACCCTACCTCCTCCTTCTCCCCAACCTACCCTTCCTCCCTAGCCTTACCCCTCCTCATGTTCCTCTTCCCCCAACCAAACCCCTCCCTCTTTTCCCAAACTAACCCCCCTCCCTCTTCTTCCCCTCTCACTCCCCCCACCTCCAAGGACTCCATCTCACATGCAGAGACAGAAAGACAGAAGACAGACAGGGAGTCAGTACTAGCCCGCCAGTCTAGGTTTATTAATGAGCAGGTAGTCTCGATCGAAAATTAATTAGTACTGAATGATGTTTCTCTTGACCTCAGACTAGGTGGGAGATGAGAGAAAAAAATTTGAGTCGCAACGAGAAATTGATTTACGATGAACGATGCTGAGGTGGGGGTAGAGGAAGAGGGTAGGGAGGGGGAAGGTAGGGAGGGGGAAGGTAGGGAGGGGGAAGGTAGGGAGGGACGAAGGGAGGGGGGAACAGAGGAGGAGACGTTACCCTACATTAGTGTTGTTTGGCTTTTTGGCATTTTGTTTAATTAACAGTCCGAGAGGAAGGGAGGAGGAGGAGGAACCGCCTCTCTCCTCCCTCATTCCTCTCTCCCTTCCTCCCCCTCTCTCTCCCACTTCTCCATCCCTCTCCCACGTCTTCTTTTTCTCCTCATCCTCATCAAGCTGGACTCAAACTAAAAATATGTAATTACAAATTTATTCTTTAATTTTATTTTGAATTTTTTTAAATATCTTAATAATTACATTATAATTAATACCACATGAATGTTAATATTTAATACTATAGTTTCATTATTATTTTTTGAGCTTTTGTGATTATAATTCTATTATTACTTATATTAAAATAATTTGTTATAAGTTTTTTTTTATTATTATTACCGGTAGTGTTGTTTTAAGTTTTCTGTTATTATTATTGTTATTATTATTATTATTATTATTATTATTATTATTATTATTATTATTATTATTATTATTATTATCATCATCATCATCATCATCCTCTCACCACCACCACCTTTACAACATCACAATCCTTCCTGTATAAGAGAACATACAGTGTACTAGCAAGTGTTGCCAGCTCATAGGTGAACAGGTGTTGCCACCGAAGCGATTGTTGACACAGGTGAGGGTGTGTGCTGGGGCTGGTAATAGTGACCGGTGGTGTTGGAAGACGCTGGGATGAGGGAAGTATGGTGATGATGGTGAGGAAAGTATGATGATGACGGTGAGGAAAGTATGGTGATGATGGTGAGGAAAGTATGGTGATGATGGTGAGGAAAGTATGGTGATGATGGTGAGGAAAGTATGGTGATGATGGTGAGGAAAGTATGGTGATGATGTGAGGAAAGTATGGTGATGATGGTGATGATGATGATGGTGAGGAAAGTATGGTGATGATGGTGAGGAAAGTATGGTGATGATGGTGAGGGAAAAGTATGGTGATGATGGTGAGGGAAGTATGGTGATGATGGTGAAGAAAGTATGGTGATGATGGCGAGGGAAGTATGGTGATGAGGGGAGTCGTTATTGAGGTCCGATGGTGAAAGGTATGGTGATAGTGAGAGGCTTTTTATGATGATAATACTAGAGAAGATGAAACAAGGATATTGATGAAGGAAAAGAAGGGGAGAGGGACTAAGAGGAATGGGGGGAAAGAGAAAGAACAGAGAAGGCTATTATTATTATTATTACTGTTGTTGTTTTAGTAAGCTTCAACAACCGGCTACTCAAAAAAAATCATAACTTTAAAAGAAAAAATGAGAGAGGAGAGAAGAGGACAGGTAGGGAGAGAGATAACAGGGGGAGGGGGAGAGGGAGAGGGAGGGGGAGAGGGAGGGAGGGGGAGGGAGGGAGGGAGGGAGAGGAGGGACACTGTTCTCTAGGTAGAAAATCGCCTCGTCACCGCCATCATTAATAACGTTGATAATAAGATAATTATTGAGGGAGGTAAAGCGCCACTTTGTCTGAGCCACAGCGCCACACACTGCACGCCACCCACACCATTATTGATTATTTGTACAGTAACCTCCACCCTTAACCCCCCCCACCCCCACCCCCTTCCCATTTTCTATAACATACCTTCTATATCATCACTATTAAAAAAATTGTACTTTAAATTCATGATATTAATTGAGGGACTTAATATATGTTTTTGTTTACTGTTATTATTTTTTTGTTTACTTGGTCAGGTACGTCATTAATTTTTTTCTAAACTGAGGTAAAATGTTTGAAGGAATATTTTGGTTGCCTGTCCTTACTTAACTGATGGATGTTTGTCGTGTATCACGCATATTTTATTTCACGTACAGCTTAACGCCGCTAATGGCAGATTTACGGTCAGTCATAGATCTTCTCTTCATCGTAATAATTGTGTCTATTTGTATGATTATTTAATTAATTATTAATTATTTGTTTTTTAATAATTATTAGCGATGAGTTCTTCTGTTAGTCCATCGTCTGTCCGTCCGTCCGCCCTGAGATGAGTCATTTTTTGCAGTCAACGTAAAGTGTGTCAAGTGTTCTGGGGTGAGAGCGCTGCCGTCTGCACCACAACACGACACTAACTTAGAATCATCACAAATTTAGTCTAAACTTAACTCAGGTGAGATGATAGTGGGTGAGGTACTAGTGTTGTCCCACACTAGATCACGTCTAGTGTGTACAGTTACCTCAGCCTCCACCACATCTTGAAGAATCAAAGAGTGAAGAGCTTCTGTTTATTGGTAACTGAATCTGACTGCCATTACTAACCACCCACTTATTATAATATATATATATATATATATATATATATATATATATATATATATATATATATATATATATATATATATATATATATATATATATATATATATTATACATACACACCTTAAGATTTAATGGTCATTATCAACAACGTGCGTGACTTTAGGGAACAACACTAAGCTTGGCAGACTAGATTTTGTGGCGGAGTATTTTGTTGTGACGTGACCCTAAGCATGATCCTGGATGTTTGCATATGTAAATATGCAACAGTGGTATATCACGACCTGTGTTCCGACCTCCATTAATATTACGGCAGACGTCGCGCGACCACCTGCGTCCCCGGTACACTGTCAGCCCCTTCACCCATCTCCTCTCATCCACCCACCACCCCCGACCCACGTATCCGACACAGGGTTCTAGCACCGTTTTTTATGTATACTGTCGCATCCATTACGGAGCCCCTGCCTGCCTGCACCAGCCTCACCTTCCTCTCTGCCTCCCTTGCGATGGATTCGACAATTTTGTCTCCTCGTTGTTGCTACTGCCGGCAGGGCGTCAGAGTATAGCGGTTATCTTTATGTGGGGAGGGAGGTTAGCGGAGGATGAAGCGACCAGCAAACACTGGGGAGACGGGGACGCTGATGCTCCGGTGGAAGAGGACGTGGAGGCTTAGGGTACGTGGCCAACCTGTTGTGGGAGAATGAATATGAACATGGTGGTCTTGGGTAAGTGATTTGGACATAATGGTATGAGGGGTGCAAGGGGTTTGGACACCCTGGTAAGGGAGAAGAGGATTTCGACAGGTCGGTGTGTGTGTGTGGAGGGAAGGGGGGGGGAGGTACTCTTGACACTAGACTAAGGGAGGAAAGGGAGAAAAGGGAGCTCATTAAAAATAAGAAGATAATCATAGATCTAGTGTCCTGCTGTAAATTATCGGACAGCTGCTGTACTGTTCAAGTTGTTGTTCTTCCTGTGCTTGGCGAGTTGAACCCAAGTGAGACACACCCATACCTCCTTCCACCTGCCCTGTGCACAACGTTTGTTTATCTCGACACAAACTGGTTACAAATATTATATAGAGAAGAGGAGGAAACAAAGGGAAGAAAAGAGTATGTCTGCCTTACTTATGTCCTCAGGAAATAATACATTTAATGAACAGATACCAACGTAACACCGACACAAAGACAAGTCATCCCGTCTTGAAGATGAGCTACTGGAGAGCTCACTCACCTGCCCCGGCAGATGTTCCTAAGTAGTCCGCTTATCCTAGAGGACACTACCACTGCTGCGTTGGTTCTGGCTACTGTTATTACTATTGCTGATACTGCTACTGATAATATCTGTTTCGCCGTTACTACCCCTGCTTGTGTTGCTGCTACTACTGCTGTTGATAACTGCTGTTGTTGCTCCTGCTTCTGCTGCCGGAAGTTTGAAGTGAGCCGCTCTCGTTAGTGCCCAGGCCAGACCAACGAGGGCTTAATGTTCCTCTTGTTGCACGAGCCAATATTCAGATTATCAGTGGAGTGTCAGCGATGAGGCCAAGGGTCGAGTATTGCGGTCACCGAAACTGACAGACCCAGCACTGCTGACACTCCCCCCCCCCCTTTTATTTACCGTAACCATCAAACTGTAATTTATGTATAGTTATGTGTAATACAATACATGTGTTTGTGTGTATTTGTGTATATGTTGGTGCTTTTGTATGTATGTATGTATGCATGTATTTTATAAATTTATGTAGTGTGTGTGTGTGTTTGTGTGTGTGTGTCGCCAGCGAGTGATAGTTTTCAAATACTAATGTTTCTGAAGACCTTAACCACCTCGCTCCACCTCCCCCCTTCCTCCCGGTGCACCTCCCCAACAGACACACCCACCCCCATCCACACACCCATACAGACACCCACCCACACCAATATCCACCGTCCCTCCATACACGCACACACACACACACACACACACCCTACACACAGGAACGTACAGGTGTGTAACAGAGCGCCTACTGGTTGTCAATATTGGTGATAGAAACTAACTATTAATTGTCAACTTTGATAAAAAAAAACACTGCCGTTTATTGTAAAAAAGAAAAGCAGGAAAAAAATTAATTTCCCGATGGTTTCATCTCTAATTCTCCCTGAATGTGTTAAATTAGTTTTGGAGGAGGTTAGCTGTAGTGGAGGTTAGCTGTAGTGGAGGTTAGTTGTGGTGGAGGTTAGCTGCGGTGGAGGTTAGCTGCGGTGGAGGTTAGTTGCGGTGGAGGTTAGCTGTGGTGGAGGTTAGTTGTGGTGGAGTTTAGTTGTATGTTGGAGGTTAGTTGTGGTGGAGGTTAGGTGTGGTGGAGGTTAGCTGTGGTGGAGGTTAGCTGTGATGGAGGTTAGCTGTGGTGGAGATTAGCTGTGGTGGAGATAAGCTGTGATGGAGATTAGCTGTAGGAACATTAGCTGTGGAGATTATCTGTGGTGGAGAGTAGATGTGGTGGAGGTTAGCTGAGGTGGAGATTATCTGTGGAGGAAATTAGCTGTGGAGGGGGATTAGTTATGGTGGAGTTTAGCAGTAGTTGAATATTATTTTTTTTTAAATAAAAAAAACAGGTGACCGGTGTACACCTTACTTAAGCTTGTTTTTACCAAGTATGTTGTTTGTACAGTGACTTATCAACATAAATACGGGATTCAGTATAATACCTGTGCTCCTCATTAATGTGATTCAAGGTGGATTATTATTATTATTATTATTATTATTATTATTATTATTATTATTATTATAATTATTACTATTATTATTATTATTATTGTTATTGTTGTTGTTGTTGTTGTTTGTATCATTATTATTGTTATTATTCTTGCGTGGGAGTTAAGAAGGAGACGGATAGTATTAACCCTTGCCCCCGCACCAAGCTAAAGCCTAAGGTATAGACGGCAGGTAAAACAATGTGACCGGCCGGAGGAAGACAGAATGGCGGTCCGTGTTGGTAGTGAGAGCCGTGGCGACACGTAATGATGGCCAACTGTCGATGTCACGGGGGAAGCCAGGTTAATTAGTAAGCGTTAACAGTGAAAGGGTTGGTTAAGTGGCTGGCGTCCGGTGTGTTAATAGGTTTTGCCATCAGGATGACGGCTCCGTAGCGGGTCTCTCTCTCTCTCTCTCTCTCTCTCAGCATCCTGGGCTAGATTTTCCCACGCGTTGGCACATCTACTACGACACAGTAACATGTTATTTATTTTTGTGTTTATTTGTATCAGATGTGTCGCTTAATAGTTGCCACGTATGTATATATTCGTTGTCTTTGTGAGAGGATATTAATCTCTGGGGATAATTTTTTATTTATTTTTTCCTGAGGATATGATTACAGTCATTCACGGTGGTCGCAGTGAAGAGTCGTACACCATGCAGTATCTCCAGCAGATCATATACAATGCCGGTCTCCGTCATCCTAAACAAGGAGCACAGAGCCATCTAGTACACAGTTTTAAGCCGCGCGCACGCACACACGCACGCACACACACACACACACACAAGGACGGCCCAAGATGCTTCTCTTCAATATTTCGGTCAACCACATCCTGGTATAACAAGTATCTCGCCCCGGTTCAAGAGCCTCGGCGGGCCGGGTGTCTAGCGGCCTCTTCTTGAAGGTGACGATGACGAGCCGACTCGTGCTAACCTCATTTTTTCCCCGCCACGGCCGTTTTTCACTGCCCACAAAGCCAGCGGGACCCGTCCTTTGTTGACACTCGGAGCCGGTCTTTCAGGGCTTTATCGAGCTTATTACCGCGCTATAGATTAATGACACTGCGAAAAGGAGAGTTTGATCAAGGATTTACGCTAATGAAGGGCCGAGCGTACCCCTTTGGTCATCAGGTTAAGCGGCATTGTGGTCGACCAGCGGACTTGGTCGCGTCATTAGCGGTAATTGGTTTTTGGTGGTGGTGAACCTCTAATAACTTTCTAATCGTTCGGTGAGCGGAGAGACTATCATTGGGTTTCCACATTGCCACGGCGTCAGCCATGTACTGTAGGTGTCTCTGAAATCAATAATCGTTGGCCAGGACTAATAAACAATTACAAGATATGATTATCGTTCTTGAAATTGTCTCATTTACATATATTTACAGGTTGAAGACTTAGTAATTTGTTAACGTCGAAATCTGATACAGAAAAATATTGATCATTCTATAAATTTTATTATTACTGATATTAATTTTACTAAGACGGTGTTGTGTTGTATTTTTAGTGTGTAATGTCGTAATTTTTATAAAGACAATAATTGACAGACGCTACAGTTTGTACGCACACAATTTTCGGCAACGCCTTTGTATCAAATATTATATTTTTAGTGAATTCCTTTGATGTGTATTACTAATTTATTGTGTTTGAACTTGTGAGGAGAATCTCAACTTGATATTGTGTTGAGTCAAGGTACTGTGCAAGTCACTAATATTTGTTTGTTTTGTTCCAGGGGAGGAATGCGAAGGGAAGGAACCTGGCCTAGAAGGCGAGGAGGGAGACTCACTTACCTCCAGCCCCAGACACCGCCGGTGAGTACATATCGTCCACCTGTTCCTTATATGTGTACCTTTAGTAAAGTGACCTTAGTAATTGCTGTTTATAACCCATTCCTAAATTTTCGATAGCATTAACACAACAGTTTCTAGTAACTGTCTTGATCATTATTGCACCACAGCGTCAAACATGCCACTGTTTACGGGCGCTTCACACCCCTCCCCAGAGCTGTATTGTGTACACTTACCCAGTTGCTATATGTTAGGAGTCCTAACTCCTGTGTTTTCTTCCTCCAGGGACAGCGGAAGTGTGGCATCACGCGAGGGACTCTCTCCCAAGATGTCTCCTCGCCACTCGCCGCGGGAGTCCCTCAACTCCTCCCCAGCACACATGGGATCGCCTCGGGCCACGCCTCCGGCACTCCGCCCGCTGCTATCATCACCCTCATTTACACGATGCTCCGACAACGAGGCCGATATTCTCGACTTTTCTCTACGACGTTCTCCGGCCTTGACTAGGGACGACAACCTCAGCATGTCGGCCAGGTCGTCTCTAGCAGGATCGCCTCCCCCAGGTCTCCCACGCCTTGGTGACTCTCCACTGGACTTGTCGGTGCCCCGCAAGAGGGCAGCGGATGCCCTGCTGGAAGCGGCACAGGGCAAGATGCACCATGATCTTGCCAAGGGGTTAGGGGCGTGGGGTATTCCCCTGCCACCCCACCTTGCTTCTGCTATGGCTCTCAGACCAGACCTGGCACTGTGGAATGGAAAACTGAAGGGTGACAGCATCTCCACAAAGCTTCCACCGTTCCCTATGGGCGCAATTCCACACTCACCCTCAGAGGGTTCCAGAGCCTTGGAACGTATGAGTGAGTTGAGTAGGCTGGGAGGCGACAGCGGCCTGGATCTGTTCAGAGGGGGGCTGGGTGGCAGTGCTGGTCGGGCCACTGCTTGGCAGAGTCATTGGCTTAGCAAGGGTCAGGACGCCACTAAGGATGTGCTTAAGTGTGTGTGGTGCAAAGCTTCATTTAACACTTTGGCTGAACTCACGACCCACATGAAAGAGGCCAAACACTGCGGGGTTAACCTGCCACCCCCTATCCCACCGCCCTCATCCAGCGCTGCCTCAATCCACACCCACCTGCCGCCTCAGTACACGCCCACCAAGACACAAACCTCAAAACCGCCTTCTTCTTCTTCCTCAATTGCGTCAGGATCTTCATCGTCAAGTGACCTGATGTCAAGTATTAAGGAGACGATGCCGCTGCCCAGGAAGCTCGTGCGTGGTCAGGATGTATGGCTGGGCAAGGGCGCCGAGCAGACCCGACAGATCCTCAAGTGTATGTGGTGCGGCCAGAGTTTCAAGTCTTTGGCTGAAATGACCCAGCATATGCAACAAACACAACACTACACTAACATTATCTCTCAGGAGCAGATTATCTCATGGAAATCCCCCGAAGAAAAGTCTAGTAGCCAGAGTCACGTAAACGCCGTGCTCACCTGTAAGGTGTGTGACCAGGCATTTGCTTCTCTTAAAGAACTTAGTAATCACATGGTAAAGAATGCTCACTATAAGGAGCACATCATGCGGTCCATTACGGAATCAGGAGCGCGACGAAGGCAGACACGTGAGAAACGAAAGAAGTCATTACCTGTGCGCAAGCTTCTGGAACTGGAGCGAGCTCAGCAGGACTATCGTTCATCCTCCGACGTAGGGAGGGGCATGAAGGACCATTCAGGGTCAGGACGCATCTCTTGTGAAAAGTGCGGCGACAAGATAGAAACTTCGTTATTCGTGGACCATATCCGCAACTGTGTAGGCGCTTCTTCCCGTGACCTGCTCAAGTCAGCCCTGCTATCCCCCGACAGCGACTACAGCAACAAACTCGACTCTGCCCCTGAGACTGACAGTGAAGGCAAGAAGACGCCCGAGAAAACCCCTCGCGATAGTCCAAGGGAAAGAGACTTTGATAAACCAAAGGGTCGTGGTGCTTCCGAGTCTCCATCAGTCTTAAATGCCCTCGAGAAGTTGATCGAAAAGAGTTTTGACTCTGGCAAGGCAAAACCCGGAACCGGGCCTCTTGGGTCAAGCATCCTCCGTCGACTTGGTATTGATGAGAGCGCCGACTATTCCAAGCCGTTGATGGACCCTCAGCTGGTGGGGATGTACGCCACATTCTCCCGGCTACACGGTGTACCGCCTCACGGCGCGGGTGCACCTTCCACCTTCAATCTACCACCTTCATTCGGCTCAAGTGACAGAGGCGGGGGATTACGAGGCCTGGGGGATTCCATGATGAGTCCAAGTGCAGACTCTGACACACGTGACACATTCCCGCGGTCACCGTCGCGGCCTGGGTCGCGCCCCGCCTCCACGGGCTCAATAACACGGGATGGTAGCGGCAGCGAAAGGTCGCTGGAGTTGCTGCGGCCGGACAGCCACCCAACCGCTGCCACCCCCGACGATATCGCACCCACTGAGAATGGTGCTGACCATTCTGACAATGAGCATGGGAGTATTTGTGGCAGGGAGGAGGTGAAACAAGAACCTCTAGAGACAAACGGAGAAATTAGTGACCGTGAGTCTGTGTCTGCCAGGGAGGAGCTCAGAGTAAAGGAAGAGATACGGGTGAAAGAAGAATTCAAATTGAAGGAAGAAGGAGATGAAGAGGAAGAGAACGATCTCACTCACGACGTAGGGCGTGAGTCTCCGGCCGGGCGATTAATGGGGTCCCCCGCAGGCTGCAGTAGCAGGTCTGGCACTCCTCATTCTGAGGCCAGTGTCGGGGGACGCTCAGGCTCCGGCCTTGGGGCGTCTGCATTAGGCGGCCTCTCTGCTCTACTTGGAGGTGGCGGCGAAGGAATCTCTTCACATCCTCTGGCGGCGCTACAGAAGCTGTGTGACAAGACAGAGACTCAGCCTCGGCCGCCACAATCGAGCGGGGGGTCTGCTGGACCACAGACAAATCCTGGGGCGATTCTCGCTTTTTCTTGGGCGTGTAATGATGCAGTGACTGCCGACAGCATCATGAAATGCGCCTTTTGTGACACTCCCTTTATCAGTAAGGGTGCTTACCGACATCATCTGTCGAAGATGCACTTTGTGAAAGACGGTGTGATTCCCGACAACGCGGGTGGGAAGGCGAGTGGCGGAAAGCCACCTCCGACTGCTAATAAGGCGGCCACGCCCCCCGCAGCCCCCGTGGAGGAGTCACCACACTCCAAGTTCCTGAAGTACACGGAGTTGGCCAAGCAGCTGTCCAGCAAGTAGTGCAGGCCGCTGCCCCGGGGTGGCCGCCCTCCCCCACGCCCCCACCCGCGCCCGCCAAAGACCCCCAGCCCCCGCCCGCCCCGTGTACAGTGTGGCGTGGCTCGTGTGTACAGTGTAACTATTTATCCTTCGTGAGAGCTTGGTGGCCCCTGTAGTCTTGTGATACCTGGCAGCTTGGAGGCGGCGGCGGCCGGGGTCCCCTCATATCACCCGCCGCCCGGGACTGTCACTACCGGCGGGCGCTGCTCCCGTCCCCCGCCCGCAGGAAAGACACGTGCCAACAATCAAAACAACCCGCAGAGTACAAAGTGTGTGTTGTGGGCGGGCTGGGTTGTGGTCACGCCCGTAGTAGCGAGGGAGCCCGCGCCCACAGCCGGCCCTGGACCACGGGGTGCCAGGGACCTGCAGGCGGCCGCGGGAGGGCGCGGCGCCCCCTGCCCCCCGGCGCGCCCTCGCCTCACGCTGTGTATCCTCACCGCCCGCGACGATGTGATCGTCCCGGGCCGTCGCAAACTCTTAATCGCTCACACTTGCTGTCACTTTTTCACATAGTTATTAATATATAGACAATGTAAGATTAAGCTGACATGGCAATGATCAAATTGATTGTTGATAATTATTTGGAAAACATCAATGATGTATCAATATCATCCTTTTTACAATATGCTGTCTTTGACTTGCTGAAAGTGATCTCAATGCTTTTATTCCTAGTGTAAAGATGCGCCTGACCAACACAACTGATCTGCGAGGCTTGGAACCCCCAGCCTGGGTCCTGGCGTGAGCAGCGTCACCACCACCAGCCTCACCTCACCTCCTCCAACAGGCCGCCACCCTCCCTCCCGCTCACCTCCACCAGGCAACGCCCTCCCTCCACAACACTTCCCTGGCCATCCAAACATCGGTAGCTGTATTCCCGACTGACGCTATAACTGGTTTCTCAACCGCCACCATTGTGTCCTCCTAATATTGGTTTTTACTGTTGTTTAACTCAGTCATAACAACACTACAAATCACTTCTCATAACCATATGACTTTTGCTCACAATACTGTTATTATAGCTTCCCTGAAATGCAAGTCGCAGATCATAACACTACCTCACAAGTTTCCCGAAACTTTTGCACCTTAAAATCCACCACCAGCACACACTAACACGCTGTAGGCCATTTACGGTCACATCTCTCTCCAACTTGCCTCATGTGTTGTTGTACGCTGTAATCCTGCCTAGTAGCTCCACTGGTATCATGCCTAAGTCTCGATATTGTAATAAAATAATGAGCTGCCTCAGGGATTCTGGGTCTCGCTCACCATAAGACGTCATTAGCGTGCATCAGACAATTAGTTTTTTCTCTCTCCTGGATGTCAGTGCGCCAAGGTTGGTGTGTGTGTGTGTGTGTGTGTGTGTGTGTGTGTATATGTATGTATGTATGTATGTATGTATGTATGTATGTGTGTGTGTATGTATGTATGTATGTGTGTGTGTGTGTGTGTGTGTGCATGCATGTGTGTGTGTGCGTGCGTGTTTTTATAATAATAATAATAATAATAAATGTGTGTGTGTGTGTGTGTGTGTGTGTGTGTGTGTGTGCGTGCGTGCGTGCGTGCGTGTGTGTGTGTGTGTGTGTGGATCTTGGGCACGGCCGCTGGCCCTGCCGTAGGTCTGTCTGCCACGCCCCCTCCCGTCACACCCCTCTTCGCAGAAGGCGCCAGATAATTCATTCCTAATGAGATACCGCCTATCTGAAATGAGTTTCACGATTCAAGGCGTGAACCCGGCGGTTTCAAAGGCAAGCCAGCCAGATATGTTTCGCATCAATCATGGAGGCCTGTTGATCACCGAGTCGATCATTCGCAGAGGTCGGACGCTTTACTCCCGCTGTCTGCTCCCACCACGCCGGAAGTCACTAAAAGCTTGCAGCAGTCTGTACATGATGTTTGTTTATCTGTCGCCCACCACTCGCTCCCCGCGCGAGTCTTTACTGAGCCTCTTCGTCAGTTACAGCAGCCTGGAGGTCATCTTCACTCACCCAAGAATATCATTATATCCAGGGATTGCCATTCAGAAGAAAACGCAAGCACATTTAGATATTTACAGTAATATTTAATTGTGCAGCACTTCAGTCACTCGTATCCTTGAGCTTTCCATATAATAAGGGGAATGGTCCTGGAACACGCGGGGAATGTACGATCACCAACGCTTTATCATATGACATACGATCCTCAGAGTGGCGGGGTACGATAATAGTGCGACCCTCCGATCACAATCACATCTTGCGGATGAAGCATGTTGGTGGGTTGCTAAGGCGGTGCCGGCGGGGCTAATTTTAGAATGATACATGCTGCCAGCAATACAAAGGGCGGAGGAGTAAGCCAGTGCACACTCGTCAAGCCCTTCGCATCCCGCGGTAATCAGGGGTTGTCAAGCGTGATTTAGCAGTGGGCCGGAGCCACAAGATGCGCAGCCGTGCGTAGTAAGGCGTCGTGTCCCTTAACTCCGGCTGCTGCTGCTGCTCCTTACCTTCCCTGTCCTGACCATCTACCACAACTACCGATCCATCCCCCATCCTTCTCTAACCCCCCCCCCCCACCCATGGCCCCTCTAACCCTACAGAACACCCATAAAAACCTCACCGGTATCCCTGGACCATCTCCGCCTCTTACCTACACCTTCCCAACCCCACTGGGCCCTCGGCGGTGTTGAGAGGGGATGTAAATCATACCAGCTGCAGATACTCGATGTGATACCAACCCAAGTCCAGAGTGACATGCCCTTGGTTACCAGCGGGGCCAGGCTAGATAAGTTCATGTACTGACTCATTCATAACTCTCCTTGTAATTTGCGGTAAACACTTGGAATTAACGTATTCAAAAGGGTAAATATTTTATTCTAATGGGACTTAATCTGCATTAAATCTAAAACTAAGCAAATTAAAAGTATGTAGTAAGTTTTTATTTTTGGGTAAGAGGGAAGAAGTCGGTTTTGTTTTATTCCTGTCCCATCCAAATTATGTTAAGAGTCATTAATCTGTTATGTTGTTGGGTGACAGTCGACGTAAACAGTTGGTTGTTAATGATCTATCATATCCAGTTAATACGCTGCAATGTACGTTGCCCAGATATATCCACGACAAAATCCCAATTCAGACTATAAACGTGATGAGGTTAATAGACAGTTTGAGAGACCGACTGACAAGAGACCGAGACAAAATCAGACGAAAGAGACATTCGCGACACACTGTTAGAGATGAAAACAGAAGGAAATGGGGGAGAAAGACAGCTTACTCCCAGTGAGAGAGGGAGACCATATCAGTTGGAGAGAGACAGAGAGAGAGAGAGACGATGGTGTACTGGAGGGAGGGAAGCTGGCTTAGTGGAGAGTAAACACAAGTGGAAAAAAGGTAGGAGGACTATCTCTGGGTGATGGCTGGTCTGTAAGAGATAATACCTACTTGTAACTGTTTAGGTTGTGTGGAGACAAAGGTTGCTCGTGTGTTGACTCAACCTTCCTCCCCCATGGTATACCAGTTCTCGGTTGAAATTGTAATTGTATTTACAATATGGATCATTTGTACATTGATATTTTTATATAAACCTATGTCTTGTTTCCCATGTGATATGTGATTTTACTCCCTTGGGTTGTTAATCTTGGTAATACTGTTTACATTGGCCTGTGTGTACTTAATGCCCTGTAAGACGCTGCTCGACGCTGAGGCCAGGTTTTGCTCTACCTACAAAGATGTTGAATCAGTGTTGTGGATGTAGGTGGAAGGCTCCCCGGCGCGGCGCCTGCTGTGGAGTAGCGCCCACACGCGCCTCACACCCAACAAGGAGATTTTGACAGTCCAAACTTGAGTGTCCAAGTGCCAATTCAACTTTCATTAAATATACGTAATATGGAATTTCTATTGAGATAAACGGGGTCTTTCCCTGAAATATGAATCTTTATAAATTGATCTGTGTATATCTTGCTATAATTGGACCTAATCTTGGTACCATTTCCATAATATTTATGTTCTTTCCAAGCTTAAAACTTCAGATCAAAGATCTGATTATAAATAATTAAGAACTCTCCTTTGCCAAACTTCCAATGATCTTAATTCAGGTTATTGTTAAGTTCTGTTACCTCTTCCCATTTTATTTTGACCTATTTCTTTATTTTTCTGGAGCTTAGCTGAATAAGACCCCAACCCCCCTCTCAATCATTCCTGTACACCCCAGTGAGATATGATAAGCGTTGCTCCACTGTCCCTCCACCACGGGGCAGGGAGCACTACACCCACCACCTTCACTATACGGAAGAGTTCATCGAGGAGTTAACAGTGTGTCTCCAAGTGTTGTTCATCCACAATGTCATGTTAACAAAATTTGAAGAAAAAGTGTGTAAAATTTATGCAGTTTTGTGAATTAAAAACAAAAAGATACAGTGTGTGGTGATTTGTGACCAGCCTTGATGGACTTGTATAATTTTTTTTTTTATGTTTATTTTTTTATTATTATTATTTGTGTCAATGTGTGACTGGCGGGGGCGTGACCTCCCTGGCTAGGAACCTGTATACAGCGGTGCACCTCTCCCAGACACTGCGCTCTATGCTACTATTGAGTTATTTGTTTTTGTACAGTTCAAGTCCCTATTTGTAAATTATTGCGTTTTCCTCTCTTGAGCTTCCAGTTGTAAAGTTACAATAAATGAAAATAAAGTATCTGGAGTGGATCTTGAATGTTTCATTGTGTCATTCCTCTCTCTCTTACTCCTCACATTCTTAACATACTTGAAGAAAATTTAAAACATACCACAAATATATATTTTTTTACCTTAGGATAATTACAAAGGAATCCCTTGTAATAATGACTCTATGATAGACTTCAACAACTTAGAACAGATACTTTGTGTGATTAATTTCATATTTTAATTTAATAATTTATTAATATTACATTTAACTAAATTCTAAATATCTTAAAAATTAATTTGTAACAATAAAAAAAAATGTTGAACTCTCATGTAGGTATTCAAAGACGAGGAACCTTGAGATGACGGTACAATAATAACTGTCCAAGTAAGCAGGTCTGTGACAAGAACAACACTCGTACCACCACCATGTACAATTATTCAGCATGAACACACAAATTAACAAATGGTTTCATATTTATGAGTCAGACTGTAACTTCCTGCCATAAACATTATATATAGATAAGATAAACACAAACCTTTTATAAATCTTCAGTACTATAGTGAACAACTCTCTCTAGCAGTAACTCCTGTGTGACTTATGAGTTATTGTGAAACACTTATGTCCTTGATTATAACAAAATATTTCCATTATTGTGTAAATAATAAGAAAGTTTCATTCCACGAGATGAAACCACAAGAAAGTACGAAGTTTCATTCCATACAAGATGAAACCGTAAAGTCACATGCAAAGAAAATGTTTCAAAATTATGATGGATGATGAACCGCAAAGCCCCATTTAATTAGTATGATAATTTAGCAAAGTTACATCAGCTAAGCATAAAGTAAATTATGATACCTAAGCATACAAATCGCCTTAAGATTGTTTAATATCATATACTTGAAAACCACTATGAGAATGAAACACTAATTTTAAAGTACCTCTATTGAAGGTATGGAGGCTGGAATAACGTGTAAAGAAAATAAAGAATAAGCACAAGTAGATGAAGACAAGAACAAGGAAGGTGATGATAAACCTATATGTAAGGAAAGAGGAATATATATATACGTATGTATTATACTAAACCCTTACGTGAACAAAATAATAAGGGTAGAGAATTGTAAAGGAGGATTCGATCCCATATACCGAAGTAATTGGCTCGAAGTCGCATAGAAACCAGTGTCGATCCAAGAATACAACAATGACGACAATATGTATCAGTATATGTAACACACACACACACCACATAATAAATTCAAACTCCACATATATCCCCCGTTTGTATCAACTACCAGCAATCTTTTAATTGTTAAAACAAACATGACGGTGACAAGAATACAACCAGGAATTAAGAGTATTAAAAACAGGTCGTCATTAATCAGACATAAATACTGTATGGTAGACAAGTTACAGGGACCTTGGACATACAACTACGCTTATAAACAGGCATAAACACGGCCACAACCAGACATTTACGAGGTTTGAATAGGTAAAAGTTGCCTTATATGCTATAATGAGAAAACATTATGGGAATTTTTATGATCTTCGCTGCACAGACAAATTTGATGTTAGAAAAACGTAGCGTCTTTAATACTATAATTCATGGTATATTATGAGTGTAAATACTGACCAGAATCATTCAACCACAAAGAAATGTAGATAATATATTACCATCTGCTATAAGGAGAACATAAGTGACGAGATATATTATACACAGCCATTTGAGAAAAATAATTAATATGGATATTTGTATATATAATTACGATAATGAAATAATGTTTTACGATTATGAACGACAAGACTGAGTAAACAACAGCTGAGTCTTGGTTATGTTGGGTCATGTTGCCCCTTTGTAACATGAAAAGTAAGTGTGTGTGTGTGTAAAGTGGCGTGCATTAATGTCTGTACTTAATGGAAGACGACAAAACTGTACAGAACTTTATACTGAACAAAACAAACAACTCGGGAACTAACGTGTGGGGTGTAACAGTCTCGGGTCAACACATTGCACACACCAACAACTGGTCGACACACTCAACAAGCTTTACGGTCCTCATGAAACAGGAATAATGTCCACTTCAAAATGTATGTCAACAACCTCACCCTTAACAATAATGTTTTTTTGTCACACCTGAATTATTCCCAAAGTGAACATAAACACACAATATGATGACAGATTTGAAGCCCTGAACACCAGACCATGGAACGGAGAGGGATATCATCAACAGGATTTCATGAAGAGGACTCCTGCCCAAGGATTCCTGAAGTGAGGGGTGGGGGAGGGGTCTGACGCTCCTCAGAGGGCCGCCTGCATCTGAGCGACTTGCGGGAAACTCGTTCTGGTAATTGGTCAATAAAGATTCCCGATCGACAGTTTGATGCAAAGCAGCGCCAAGGGCAACGCGTGGAGTTGGCAAGAACAATACGAAGGTCGACCCCTACCACCACAACACAAACCTGCTGTAACACTTGTGATTCTTGTCTTGAAATACAAACAAACTGACCACCACCAACAACACTTTCACTCATCTCCTGTCATTTAAGTTTGCATTAAAATATTTCTGGATTCCTCTCTATCTCAACACAGTGTTTTCTACCCGAACCTCAAACAAGTAAATATAAACTCCCAACCTTACCGTATTCCTCCTCTTAACTTCCAACAGTGTAGTCCCATCCAACTGCTACCACTAACACCTTAATGAAACACCATAATGATTTCCTTATACACATGTACTGTCAGACTTCATTTGACCCAACTAACCTGCATCACCATTGTATTAACCATCAACTTATTGGTATCTTCCAGTATAAAAAAAAACAATCTTCATATTACTGTCTTAAAAAGTAATGGCTGATAAACAATAACAATAATACTAATAATTACAGAAATAGTAAACAATAATAAACAGGAATAATAATAATAATAATAATAATAATAATAATAATAATAATAATAATAATAGTAGTAAATAATGAAAATAACAAACATTATCAAGATCATCTACTAAAAGAATAACAACAACAACAACAATAATAATAAAAATAATAATAAAATTAATAATAATAATAGTAATAATAATAATAATAAAACTAATAATAATAATAATAATAATAATAATAATAATAATAATAATAATAATAATAATAATAATAATAATAATAATAATAATAATAATATGTTATTTGAAGTAACAAGTAAACAATAACAAACATCTATCGGGAATAAAGACCAATAATATTTTATTTTTTTCCAGCAATATATAAATTTGGAAATCTACGCATCATCCACTACTAAATACATCACTATAGACCGCCATGCATCTCAACCAATGATGACAATATTGACCTCTGAGACGACCTCCTCAAGCATTCCTCCTCCTAGTGCAAACAGACAACATTACCTGTCCTTCATGAGATCCCAGGAACTATTCTTTGAAATATAAAGTGACACCAAACACCACATCATATCTGTCGAATCAAATCACAGTACGAGTTTGTAATATATGCAGCATCAGACCTTACTATAATTACACTAAAAAAGAAATATCTGACCTTGAATAGTACATTTTCAGAAGGTAAAACAGCCACACTGCGTCTAACCATATTGGGTATATTCTCTATTCCATATACTGTATAGGACACATCATGATTTACTTCTACGCTAAATAACATTACCAAAATACTTACCGTATCTCTTCCTCACTACGTTACAAGTTAAAAAAAACAACAAGTCCTGCAGCTTCAGAGATGACTGCAGCGTTCTGTGATCGGTTGTTAGTCACGGCCGTCTACCACAAGTGGGAATGTCACTTATTGATGCATACAAAGAACATGAATACATTACGCTAACACACACAGACACACGAAGTATACCCAACTCTCCCCGCATACAAAACACACACACACACACACATTCAGAGAGTGTGTGTGTGTGTGTGGACGCTCAGGTGAGGCGACACACGCTGTAAAGGTTATCTCTATTAATATCATCGTCTCTGTGACACTACACTATTATCAAGGTGTTTCCTGCTCTCTGTGTAACACCATCACCAGTCGGTCTCATACAGGCTAACACAAGCACAACATCTTAATCCCGTATGATCAAACTACAAAGGAATCCCCGTCACAATGGCTGAGGTTTTGACTTCCAGCATTCTTCTGTCACCAGACTAACATGCTCAGGGTCTGCCGCAGCTGCCTATGTCTTCCCAAGATTGGAAATTCTTACTGTTGGCATCTTATCAACGCTGATTTTTTTTTTTAAACAAAGTTGAACCATAGATTTCATTCACCCACTTATCCATCAGTTAACAATAGTACTTACATTCTTCTCCTCTTCCTTCTCCTCCACCATCTCTTCTTCCACCTCTCCTTCCCCCTCCTCCTCCTTTTCCCCCACCCCCCTTTTGCCGTGTTCTCCCTCTTTTCAGTAGGAATATATCTGACTTACACTCAAGGAAAAATATAAGATAGCGTCATAAGTAATAAACAGATCATATAAGTACCATTTACTTACACCTTCATACAATAAATTTCATACTAATATTTCTAAGAACTAAAATATAATTTCTTCATCTCTCAAGCTGTCAATCACAACAAATTATTCTCCAATTCTTCTCTGGCGACTTATAAACTCACACAAAAATAATAATAATATATATAAATCTCACGAACACACATACTTCAAAATTCGACTTCAAACTTGTGTGTGTGTGTATTTCAAAAGAGTAATTTAGGCTTACATACATACAGACGCAGGCAATAACCGCAAGCATCCTTCAAGCATGACACTGCAGCTTGCAAACTTACAACAAAATGAAGAAACGCCCAAGTAAATTACAAGGAGAACGGGAGGAAACTGACAGACAACAAGATGAAAGACTCCCCAGATTGGCAGCGTTTAAGCGTGGCAAGAATATGAGTGAAAAACTTCTTTCAGAGTAGGACAAGTGAGACTAAAAGCTGCCTCTCTCTCCCTCTCTCTCTTTTGTGTATATATATATGTGTGTGTGTGTGTGTGCGTGTGCGTGTGACTGTATGTATGTGTGTGTGCGTGTGACTATGTATATGTGTGCGTGTGACTATATATGTGTATGTGACTATGTGTATAAACGTAAATAAGCCAACCAACATAAAACAAAATATCGTGAGATGACAACATGAGCCCAAAGCACAATAATTCTACATTAAGATTTCTCTTCCCGTCCCCCAGTACCTGCCATTCACAGGGACTTGTAGACGTCCACCTCGTGTCACTTGGACTTGTCGGAATATGATGGAGTAATTTGTCGCCGTCTATATATATACTCAAGAGTCCTGATGGCAGGTTAGGAAAAAATATATATATATATTTATAATGTATTCAGGTTTACTAGTATCTTATGAAGGCTCCACCCTCTTCTGCTAGAATGAATAAATATCAATGTGTGTAGTGTAGTGGTGAGTGTGGAGTGTGGGTTTGTGTGTGGGGGTGTGGGTGTGATATGTGATTTGATGTGTGGTGAGTGTGTGTGGAGTGTGGGTTTGTGTGGGGGTGTGGAGTGGTGTGGTGTAGTGTGAGTTTGTGTGTGGTGTGTTATAATGGTGTGGTCAAGTGTTGTGTGGGGGTGTGGGTTTGTGTGGGGGTGTGGGTTTGTGTGTAATGTGGAGTAGTGTGGTGTTTAAATGTGTTTTGTAAATAGAGTACCTTAACAGAAATATGTACATGTCAGTTTTATGTATAAATATGCACGTATGTAATCAAAGCATATGTATGTCAGTGTATATTTTTGCATGTGTACCTATCAATCAATCCACCTAAAAACTTGGTTGCATTTATATATATATATAATTGCCTCGTTATATCCAAGTGTGTGTGTGTGTGAACGTGCCTCTGAATAAGTGTATGTTTGTTTGCGTGTGTGCGTGTGAAACAACCATAGAGCCACATCTGTGAGTGCCATAAGCCCCCACACATCTGAGTCATCAAACAACGCACAGTCTCCTACTTTAAAACACTTATCATAAACCCTGACACAAGATTACTCAACAAATACGAAAGGAAATATATCAATAAATCTGTCTTCTCGTTTATGATATCAATACATCCACGTCCTGTTGTCTGATAGCAAATAAAACCTTTGTTGGTACTGATACCCAATAGCGGTGGATAGCAGAGTGGTAGACGGTGGATGGTATAGGTACTGGATGGTATATTATGATGTGATGGATAATGGAAAATGTGGAATAATCATAGATACGTAGGTGTGTAAAAGTAAGAGCTACAAACATAATATAATGAAAATAAAAAAATACAATGACATAACGAGCTGCAATACTAAGCGCGAAGTAACAACCACCATGAACTACGCTACACATTGTTCGCAAGATTAATCTATTTTCTTCTGAATATGCATATAATATTAATACTTACTATGGATAAAGTAGGAAATGTTTCTAGCAAGTTATGTATGGCTTTTTGCAATATCCATCGTCTGTGGTGTCAGATTGTTTCGCCGAGAAAGGTGCACATTTAACTTTTTTTTATCGTGTGTACAATGAAAGACAAAAGTCGTGTCGTAAAATTTGGTGAAAACAAATGCCGAAGGGCTAAGACTTTTGGTGCGCTCTGCCTTGTGGTAGGGCTCTCATAATGTTTCAAGAGTTATATTTGATCTTCGGCAAAACTGCGAAACGACTTTTGTCTTTGATTGTACATCAGGTACTTTATCTTATCACACCTGCCTTACGCCGTTACAGATAAGATAAATCATAAAAAGCAAAATGGGGACAAACATTAAAATATAATAAGAGACAAGTGATAGAACGGATGTAACACCTGTGTATAACCAAGAGTTGAATCACGTGTTGAGCCATTTTAGATCTAATCTTTAACACAGATATACTGTATATGTATCATTTTTGTTTGAATAAGCTGGTGCGTGAGTGCTGTATACATCCTAGTGTCGCATCTCTAAACATGGTAAGGTAGAGTAAAATATAATGATAAAACCTTTTAAATACTACTGCGACTAATAATGTACCAACAAGAGACGATGACGTATGAACACACTAAGAAACACTACAACAAGTCCTAACAGTAATATGCAGTACAAGACCCATCCTCGCCCCCGTTTATTTCTTTAGCCTGTTTTCTACACGTAGTTCGGGTCACTGAACCGCTAGAAAGGACACCACGCTGTTTAAATAAGTCGCAAAAAGATACTGATAAAAGAAATGCAATATTTTTCTGACTTTTGATTCATCAGTTCCGACTTTATTGATTGACTGACACACACACAGATGATAATACCCTCGTCTCCTCCCCTCTCTCTACGCACAGAGAGGGGAAAAAGAGTAATAAATGAATAGGTTAAAAATAATGACTAAATTAGGCCAAGAATGTTTTTGGGCAGACTGGCTGACTGATAGATTGACTGACTGAAAAAACTCACCCACATATAGACCGATTACGATACTCTCATTCATTATCTTGGGGGCGGGAGAGAGAAGAGAGGAGGTAGGGTAACCAGGAAAGGACCCCCCCCCCCCTCCATCCCCCCAAAAAAAAAATTATGGACGGACAGATGAAAAAGAATGACTAAAGCAGACGGTCACATATTAAACAGTTAATTCCGTTGGTGCGATTAATGATGCACAGATGACGTGACGGTCAATGGCAGGCAAGCAGTAATTACTCACAATACACCAAAGTTAAATACCAGGACGTTTTCCACCACTAAAAAAAAAAAATTAAAAACTCCTGATGGCCCGCGGTGCGTTTTTAACCCCTGGCCAAATCTGCCTAATTAGTCAGGTAAGGGAGGCTGAAGTGGAGTCATGGACGGTGAAACATAATGTAACGAGACAAAGATCAATAAGCCGTAACGATAACTAAAAACCAAGTGAAAGGGAGTATAGGGAGAGAATGGATAATAGGGTGGATTAGATAGGTGAGTGTTATGTGTGGGTGAGGAAGAGGCGGAGGAAAGGGGAGAGAAAGAGAAAATAAAGAGTGAAATGGAAGGGGAGGGTGTGAGAGTGTATGGCAAAGAGAGGTATGGGTGGTGGTGAGTGATGTGGTGAGTGGGCGAGTGAGGTGGTGAGTGAGTGAGGTGGTGGTTGGTGAGTGGGCGAGTGAGGTGGTGAGTGATGTGGTGGTGGGCGAGTGGGCGAGTGAGGTGGTGAGTGTGTGAGGTGGTGAGTGAGTGAGTGACGTCTAGGTGGGTGGGTGGGTGGGTGCGTGAGGTGATGGTGGTGATGAGTGAAATAGTAATGGGCGTGTGTGTTATTCTTAACCTGTTAGACTTGTAGAAGGAAACCAAGTCTTCGGCATACTGTACAAACATATTATACAGATTTACTACAATGGTGATTCTAAGGTAAAAAAATAAACAAACAAAAAAATGGACCTACAATCATTTATAGAATACGAAAAAAGAAGATAAAAATCGACCCTCAAAAAATTACATGTTACTTTTTTAATACAATAAGATTTACCAACAACAGAGAGTCAATGTCAATATGAAGACAAGATACAAAAAAAAAATGTAGACATGAGAAGACGCTCTTACAAACTCTAATACAAACTTAGGCAATAATAAAAACAAGACCAACTGGTGATCAAAGTGTACCTGACAATACACTGAAAAACAGGTATAATGTCATATTTTTAAACAAACAAACCGTATACACACAAAAAAGGAGAGAGAGAGAGAGAGAGAGAGACTTGCTAACACACCTGTAGATGATCTTATCAACGAGTCTTAAGGTGTAGTATATAAGATGGGAAAGCTGTAATTGAAAGAAGAACTAAGTAATTTAATGGACCGCTAAGTTCATGTAATATTTAATGGTGTAGGGTAGTGGTGTTAGGTTCCCAGGTTAGGTTAGGTTAGGCCAGGCATTACCGAGACCCAAGAGCATAACTGCGAATCGGGAATTTGGGTCATTCATCGGTGCTAATACGTGTGATTTATCATTATGTATCAGAAAACAAATGAGGAAATTCGTCATTATCATACGACAACTGGGTACGGATTATCTTGACCATTTTTAGGGGATTAAATTGATTCATAACGCCAACACATGTGCACCATAAACAGGTGTACCATAGCACCAATAAAGGTGCATCATAACGCTAATAAAGGTGCAACATAAGGCTAATAAAGGTGCACCATAACGCTAATAAAGGTGCAACCATAACGCCAATGCAGGTGCACCATAACGCCAACACAGGTGCACCATAACGCCAATACAGGTGCACCATAACGCCAATACAGGTGCACCATAACGCCAATACAGGTGCACCATAACGCCAATACGAGAGAGAGAGAGCGTGTGTGTGTGTGTGTAGTGGGGACCCGGGTTCGATCCTCGGGCAAGGTGAAACTATGGGCAAGTTTCTTTACGCCATTTGCCTGTCTACCCAGCAGTAATTGAGAACCTGGATGTTAGTCGATTTGCGAATCGTATATCGGGGTAATGGATAATCAGTGCAGTTGGCGAGTTGTCCGGTCTTCTCGGACTATTCCTTGACATTGGGTCATGCAAATTGTTAACTCAGGGTGTGGTTGTTGTGTTTGCGACACTTTTTACACCTTAAATAAATTCACGCCTATATATACAGTATATATACGTGGACCTCCGTTACACCTTACCGCACCTCTCCCAGCCCAAACTTTCATCAAGAACATAACACACCAAACGCTACAATTAAAATAACACCCAAGTTTCCAATAGTTATCGACGTCATTCACGAACACAGCACATCGTAAATTACAAGATAAATCAATTACGACACTTTCCCACAAAAAAATACGGGGAAGATTGTAAACAGGGAATTATCCGCGTTTTTTTTTTCTCAGGGTTCCCAGAGATGGTCGTCCACTGTAAGCGGTGACATGCCGGGTGTCGCTCATGGTGGGCTGCTTTTCTCAACCTCTTTACTGTTTTATCACACGGAACCTGCCACAATAACACAGAGAGAGAGAGAGAGAGAGAGTGTGTGTGTGTGTGTGTGTGAATATTATCAGATGTACACTTTAATTCCCATAATCTTCATTAATTTCTAAGCTGATCGTATCTACAATAAACACAAAAGAAACGTTCCAGTAACACAAACATCCAACACAGCTTTTGTTCAGCAGCTTCCAATATTGGGAGTGAAAAGATAATACTCATTTACTAAAAAAAAATTAAATAAATATAAACTTTACCAAATTGTATTCTAAATTTCCGTCACTAAAAATAAAATCCGGCACAAGTTTGTCTGGTAACATCCGGCTGCAGTAAATGACATATTTATTATTCATGTTTTTTTTTTCTTTCAAATAACTTATACAGAAGTTTAAAGGTAAAAATATGGGAGAGAAAAAATAAAAGGTGTTTCCCTCCGTTATTGGTTTATCTCAGAGGTAATCTTAACGAGCCTCTCCATAAAGATATATCCTGAGACAGTTTTCACAGACTACCAGAGACAAATTAGGATTGAATGTTGTTTTTAGAAAGTCAATTTTGGTCAACTGTAAAAACAGTAGAGTGGGCGGTGAGGTAATGCAGGTGCTTGCGTCTGTCACTCTCTGTCGAATATATCATACATGCATTTAAATATATTTATCATTCTCACACTAACTTTCACAAGCCGAAGAAACTCTGCCTTATACCATGATTAAACATATGTATCCCATGGGCCGTAAAGCTATCCCTTAAAGTAAAATAAACGAAATTTTATAAACACAAATTCTTAACCTCACAAACATCATAACAAAACCCCCATGGAAACATTCACGTAAAACAAACAAAATAGGAATAGTTTAAACGTCCCTAATACACTGAACTGCTCTTTCCTTGTGTGTAGAGATAACTTACTCGGATTACATAGAAGGAACAAGAAGTCGAGGCAGAGAATGACTTCCTTAAACCTTTACCTCTAATACACTAGAGAGAACCCACCCCTCGTCCGTACCACGTGTAGGCCCGGCGTTACAGATCGGACAGATTAAAAGTAGTATATATGAACACATTCCTTCCCTCCTGGTGATGTTGCCTCGATATGGAGACGAGTATCATGTATGGACGGAGCCGTTTTATCCATGTCAAACAGGAATGCGTTAAATACTCCTTGTTCTTATCGTGGGGCGGTGCTGTCGATGGCTCAAAAGTGGGTGAGAAACAGGTTAGTGGAGGTGGCCGCGCCCTTTCTCCGTATCTGATCCTATTGAGCGATGTTCGACACTAACGCGATGGGTTACCATCACATGTGGCACGAGAGAGAGAGAGAGAGAGAGAGAGAGAGAGAGAGAATATATATATATATATATATATATATATATATATATATATATATATATATATATATATATATATATATATATATATGTGTGTGTGTGTGTGTGTGTGTGTCATAAGGTCATAACTACAAATTAAAGAAAAAACAAGTTCTTATGTACACAACCTTATTATCATCCTCTAAAATGCCCCCCAAAGAAGTTTAGTCTCAACAAACAATCACAGATCAATAATAATAAAAAAAAATCTATAAAAGACAACAAAGTTCCATCTGTTTATATAAGGTTGATCAAGTCAGTGACAAGGGCACGTCAGACCAGACAACCTCCTGCTGCTCTCAGTGTACCTCACTTCACACCTCACATGGCCAAGAAATCGCTCATCAAAGACATGAAGACACCGGAGCGCAAATATTCCAGGGGATAAGGATCCTAATAGCTGAGGGCCTAAGGGGTAAGGACCTTTGGTGCTGAGGATTAGTTAAGGACCCTCGGAGTTAAGGACTGTCGGGTACAAGGACTCCGGGAGATGGGAGACCCCCAAGTGTGAAGAGGATTCCTGGACGTGAGCCATATCAAGATTCGAATCTTCAAGGCTGTGAGGACTTCAAGACCTGCAGACAGCCCACAGTCAGCGACTCTGAGCGGATCTCTTGATGACCTGTCGAGGGAGGAACCCGAGCCTCCCACAGGCCGCAGAGGATCAGCGCACGAGTGGTGTGTACGTCAGGAGGTCGGTAAACGTATCCCTGTTCCGCGTGCACCGGGGAATCTGCACCTGAATTTTGCTAGATTCGTACAACTTTAGCATTATGTATCGCTCAGTCCGTCATGTCCAAGTAGACTAGGAAGGGCGTATATATAACCAAATTATTCGTTGTGAGTTGCATGTGTATGTACAGCTGAACTTGTTGTGAGGCGCGTATGTATGATCCAATTAATTTGCTTCTGTTTGAAGTTGACGGATGATCAAAGGGGCACTGAGACAGGTTGATGCAAATAGGTTGCAATATTTCATGCAGATCTTTACTATTATCAAACCTTTGTAATGGAATATACGATCAGTCAACCAAGTCATAAGGATTGGGGGATGGGATTACACATATACAGATTCATATCTCTTTCAATTATTATTTTATGTTATGTTAAAAAATGAAAGATCTTCCTACTGACGTTTTGGAAACCTTACCGGAGTAAAAATCTCAAACTTATCTTCTAACCGACAACTGAATCAATTAGGAAGCTTCAATAGTAACAACAACAATAATAATTCACTCCATAAATGTTTGATAACGTTTCAATATCCTGCAACATGAGGCTGACGTAAGTGTTCCCAGTAATAATCTAGAGAATAATTACAAGCCTGAATAAAAGGAATCGCAGTGGAGAGAGAGAGAGAGAGAGAGAGAGAGTTCTGTATTCCTGGTTCATGTCGGAATCATCAGTGGAACGGAAAACACATTGTCATTCTATATTGTATATGTAACGAGAATTTAACTCTTATGAACCTTACTTACACTTTGTATTCTCTCCTGTATTGAAGGGAAGCTTTAAAATTACGTCCACATAATCTCAGTCATAAAAGTGCAAAACATATTAGAGAGACATTTACATTCAATATAGTTAACAACTTCTGGGAACGACCAAGTTGATCATATTGGGAGGCGAATTTCAAGGCTTCTTTTTCATTCAGGGGAGACTGTTAAATGTGAGAAGGTTAGGAATAGTGTGGCGGCCCTTCTACTCTCGTTATATACACTGAAGAATGATAATGTGGCCTCCCCAGTTCTACTGTTGACTGTGGATTCCAACATAATCTCTCTCTCTCTCTCTCTCTCTCTCTCTCTCTCTCTCTCTCTCTCTCTCTCTCTCTCTCTCTCTAAAGCTACAAGCTATTGTTAAAGCTACAAATAAAAGTATTTCAAGGAATTAAACTTTCCCTCACTTTTAAGAACGCTGTAGACAACTTTCTTAGATAAATAGAATGAATATATTACTGCAGTATCGTCAGCGTGTGTCAATCATATTTGGTATTCTATTTGAACTTTTACTGAGAACTTAGGTCGATGCGTTGTTTCAGGAGACATTATCAAACCAATTTCTGACCTGACTTATTAGACTTCTGTAAACACTTATGTAAGTGTCCTTAAAGTGGTCAACAGACGCCTTCCTTCTACCTTAAAGAGACGGGTTAGTCTGTCGACAACAAGAATCTAGAGAATTACAATGAGAAGTTGGGAACTAATTAACTGATTAGAATAAAGCTAAAAGCGTCAATTAGCGGCGCATTTGGCAAAAAAGATGTTAGAACATAAACGTTGATGACCAGCATACCGGTGTAAAGCAGATCACTTAAAAGGTCGAGACAGATCACCTATCACCCCCCCCTTGCAAGGTTCGGCATCTCGTTTTGAAGACCGGCCGGGGTGGGGGCGAGGCAACAGTGGTCACCGGGGACATAAAGATACCGAGTTGTTGTGGACTTGTCACACGACCCGTCCATCACTTGTTAAGGCTGGGCGTTCGCGGATTCACGTCGTGTTTGGGGATAATTGTGAGACTCCAGAAAAAACCCACAACACTGGTCGCTGAGAGTGGGTGGCGTGGCAATGTTTTCTTAAACGGCTCAGCTGTAGAGAGAAGGTAATTAAAACTCCCTCTCTCACTCTGCTATCGATGGTATTTAACCACACAGGAGACGACTTTAAATGGTACAGGGGTGTATCGGCATCTAAAATCGTAAACTCCTATTGTTGTAAATCACCTGTAATCAAGACAAACCCACCTTTATAAAGCACACCTTATACGAACTATCTCATCTTTCCCTTTCTCCATTTCCATGACTCAAAACTAATATATGTTCACGGGTTTACCGCTTCTCTTTGTTTTGACCGTGTGTACACCTAGTGATAATGAAAGTATCCTTTGAAAACAGACGAGGGGGGTGGGAGATAACATCAAAAATCCCACTAAAGACAGCGACTCCTAACACGTATATTAAACGACTCTGTATTAAACGCTTTACATTAAAATACCACCGGAAGAGTGTTAGCATCAGTCATATTTCCATTACGATAATCGACGCTATGTTAGCATCCTCCCTCTCCCCCCAACAAAGCTGAATATTAGTAAGAGGAACCAGGATTAAATCTTGCCTCGTAAACCCTTTGACAACTAACTTCCGCGAAATTGATAATAAAAAACTTGGGGAGACTGAAGGTAATATGCTGTAGTGAATGACGATAACACGTAGTGAGGGAGGGAGGGAGGGAGGGAGTGTGGGAGTGAATGAGGGAGGGTCTGATGGTAATACCTACAGTGAGGGAGGGTGGGAGGGAGGGAGGGAAGGAGGGGGAAGTAAATGAGGAGAGGGAAGGAATGAGTGTGTGTGTATGTGTGACAAAGATGAACAAATTCATTAATAGATGAGATATATGAATGAGTGAATGAGAGAGATTACGATACATGAATGAGACATGAAAGGTAGAGAATTATTACGTGAGAGAGGTGAATAAGTGAGAAACATGAGTGAGCAAAACAAAAGAGTTAAACATAAGAGAGATACGCGTGAGTGAGAGAGTAAGAGTGAGTGAGTGAGTGAGTGAGAGTGAGTGAGACATGTGGGTGAGTGGAAGTGTTTGTATATGTTTGTGTGTATGCGAGCGAGTCTTTGTAAGTGCTTCATGTTGTGTTTGGGGAATGCACTTTGTATGCGCGCGCTCGTGTGTGTGTGTGTGTGTGTGTGTGTGTGTGTGTGTGTGTGTGTGTAACTACAAAAGAAACATCGTATATTTACACATTATACACAAACTATAATAACAGTTACAAGATTATACATATTTAATTATTTTTTCACTAAACTAATTAATGCAAATATCAACAGAGACACAGACGACTTATACATTTATATTCTGTATATTCTAACCCTTGAGAACAATAACTAAACTACTTGGGTACAATGTCATCGTCATCATAAGAATGGGTCATTGTACTCAAGGGATAAAGTCATCGAACTCAAGGGGTTAAAATTATCTTATTCAAAGGGTTAAGACATGGCTACCAAGGGGTTAAGACATCATACTCAAGGGGTTAAGACATCATACTCAAGGGGTTAAGACATCATACTCAAGGGGTTAATTTTGACATCAATTATATACAACAACGGGGTGAACAAATTGGTGAAAGTGACTTACAGTAGAGGAATAATGATGATGATAATGAGGATAATAGTGATGATGAATAATGATTAATAGTGATGGTGTTAATTGATAGTGATGAGGAATGGGGGCTGAATGATAATGACTGACGATAGCAAAAATCTCTGATGGTGATTAGATGTTGTGATGAACGGTGGTGATGATAGTGATGGTGATGAAATGATGGTGGTGATGATGAAGATGATGATGATAAGTGTGTCAATGATAGGAAGTAATTATGATAAGACAGAAGAATGATGGTGATGAGGGTAATAAACCATAATAATGTGTCGTGAGGAAGAGTGACTTCAGACCTACTCGTAATAATGATGAGTTGTAATGAGTGTCAGTGACCTAGACGAGAGATAGTGATGAAGCGATACGATAATGAGTTACTGCAATAGGAGTGATAATGATGTGCTGAATGAACGGACAAGTCAAAGATCGATGATGATGATGATGATGATGATGATGATGATGAAGATGGCCATTATGATGATGATGATGATGATGATTACTACGACGACGACGATGAAACTCAGAACAGGTGCCCAAATAACCTCAAAAGACAAGTGCTGGTGATATACTGTATATAAGAGTCTGACGAGCTTCTTACACCATGCACGTGAGGTCCCATAACCACCTACATTACGCTACCAATTGCGTCAATTTTCCACCATCCATCACTAAGGGTTGATGCTGAGGATAACCCCACGATCAGGGTCTAGTTTTCTGGTCATTGAGAAAGATAAACTCGGTTTTCTCTTTACGGCTTCCGGGGTTTGTCTCACAGGGTATAGAGGAGCTTTAATGTCTCACGTTTAGAGAGTTGATTCATCGTAAGTAAGTGAGGGGGGATTAGGTGAGGGGTGGGTAGGGGTGAGTAGGGGCGGGGGTGAGTGGGGGTGGGATGGGGTGGGGTAAGGTAGATGGTTAAGTGAGGATTAACGTGTGAGGGAGAATCTTTAATGATGGAGGTAGATGGTTGGTTAGTTAAATGACGAATCTGTGAGTGAGAAAAATCCTTCGAATCTAAACGTAAAAATCACAGCTACAAACAATGGCTAACTGTGGTAAGCTGGACAGAGAAACTGGTCTCCCTCAGACACGCAGGGGTGGAATAATCTTTTGCCCTCACCAGACGCCATCCACCAATCATGATGATCAACAGTATTTGATTTCTATTTAGGGAAAATTTCAGCTCGATACCCCGGTGAGTGACGGCAGCGTGGGGTTCGTGTGGCCTGCAATTAAAGCAATACTGGGTAAATACTGTACTTGCTCACGCGTAATGGTGCATAAATACAAACCTTCACCAGGGGCGGGGGGCACAGATTACATGTTATGTGTTCCCTGTAAATAAACCGTCCGACTTTATTTATATATTGATATATTTATTTTCAGCCTAAAACAAATCGCATGAGAGAAAATGGTTGTAAAGGTTCACTCTGTGTTATCTTGGAGTAATCTTGAACGTCTTGGCTGATAATTCTCACTAGGCGCTCGTGTTGGTGCGTCCTTATGTGGGAAACAGTGTAACCGATTCTATTTACATTTTACCTTAATGTTCAGACTCCGGGCCAGACTACAATGATACAAGTGAGGAAACCGCTCGTCTTCTCGCTCGACGTGTAAACCTCAGCTTGTTGTCTCACAGCTCTTCTTCCTCATTCTCATTCTTCTCCTCCTCTTCCTTCTAGGTCAGATGAACAGCATGTGACTGGCGCAAACGCTGGATCCTTTGAACAAGCTGTGAACGTGACCCGCCCGACCGTTCATCAGTCTCTGTCGCGGCCCAGAGCCTGCTACATCTCATGGACTTTACCTGGCGTCAACTTTCAACACTGTACCTGAGCGTAGGGTGAGCGGCCGGGGGAAATCGTCACTTATCATGAACCGCAAACACACGTACGCACCATCTGATAGCAAACACACAGACTCACTCACTCCTACATTCATGCACCAGAGTTACAGTGATAGATCTTCACACACGCACGAAAACAGAATCACATCCATGTATGTCGGGTGGATGAACTGCCACAAAGACACGAACAATTCTGCACACATACACGTACACTCACACACACACACACGTACACGTTCACAGGCAGAATACACATGAGTGCTGCGTCGAGAGAACCCTCCTCGTTATAAAATATATTACCAAAACTGACGTATTCATACCTATTATGTACAACTTAGTGTTCGAAAGGTTTCACTTATCGTTAAAATAGATGATCAATCACTACCTATCAGCCCGGCACTGGTGAAGAAAGAGAATGAATGGTTGTTGAATAAGTCATAATATCTCGGATTCAGATCGAAATGTAATAAAAGCGTGGGAAGAGAGTTGAAAGCTGCTGTCTTCCTTTAGGACAAAGAATCTTCCTCGGTCACTAACACATCCACATGACATCCTTACTGATACGGGTACATCCTCCTAGGAGTCATGTGAGGAATATACCGATCAACTTGTAATCAGTCACCATAGAGAGGCAGATGGTAGTCACTTACCCTAGGAAGGCAGATGGTCTCTATCTCTATCTCTCTCTCTCAAAAAAAAAATCAGTACTAGTCGACTAGCTTGTTCACTAACACACACATTGCCAACATATACATCAACCACAACACCGTTACTTTACACGTCGTTATCTAACACTAACGAGCTTACTCTTGGGACCCACGCATATAGTGTGTCTTTAGTTACGTGTGTTGGGTGTATGACGGGTTGACTACATTTTTTTTTTTTTTGGTGTCACAGCATTTATGAAATCCTGTTATGATTCTTTTGCTATGCTGAAATAGGGAAGGCATGTAATCTAACCCGTTATTAATGGGTTGTGGTTATTCTGAGTGGTGGTGGTGGTTCTGAGTGGTGGTGGTGGTGGTGGCTGTGGGTGGTGGTGGTTGCTCCGAGTGTTAGTAGTGGTGGTGGTGGTGGCTTTGAATGGTAGTAGTGATGGTGGTAGTTGTGGGAGGGGTAGTGGTGGTGGGTGGTGGTAGCTCTGAGTGGTAGTGAGGGTCGTCACTCACCCTCAGGAGGCAACAGATAACTGGACTAAGTGAGAATGAGTGACAGTGACAGGTCAAGTAGCACGTCACTCACCTTCTTGATCCACCCTTACACGCCCATTTGTAAACCCCACCACACGCCCACTTGTAAGAAATCCAAACGCCTACTTGTATTACACCCACACGCCCACTTACTCGACACATGCACACCCACTTACTTGCCTCATACACGCCCATTTTCTCAATTCATACGCGCCCACTCATAAGGCTCCCACACGTCCATTTATATGACTCCCACACGCCCACTCATAAGGCTCCCACACGCCCACTCATAAGGCTCCCACACGCTCACTTATATGAATCCCACAGGCCCATTTATATGACTCCCACACGCCCAATTATTCGACACATAAACACCCAGTTACTCGACACCTACCCACCCAGTTACTCGACCCTCACCCCGCCCACTTTCTCATCACACACACAGCCAGACACTTGCCAGTCAGCTCTCAGCACCAGTCAGTCACGAAGCTTAACACACTATATGAGATGATGGACCGCGAGGATGGGTGTAAAATACTGTGTCGTCATGTTGGGTCACTGGTTATGTTTGTGTGGTCGTGTACCGTGGGAATACCCCTTAAGGTTTCAAATAGGTAAGGTAAGGTGGTAGTAATCTGACCTTTTCTGAATGAATCTATGCAGGTGAAATAGAAGAAATTGCCCATTTATTTCATCTGACCTTTTCTTAATGACTGTATGAAGGTGAAATAGGAGGAACTACCTATTTTTCTACGCTATGTTGAAATAGGGAAGATATATAAGTAATCTAACCTTTCTTACGAGTATATGAACATGAAATAAAGAAAAATTACCTATTTATCTCTTGACAAATTGGAACGGAGAGTGTAAACATCTATCTACTTTTGATAATGACAGTAAAAAAAATGAAATGTCCAAAGCTTGTCTAATCGTCTTTAGTAGGTTATCACCCTCGATGACGTAACAACTACACAGGCTCGATGACGTAATAACACAGGCTCGATGACGTAATAACACAGGCTCGATGACGTAACAACACAGGCTAGATGACGTAACGAAAACACAGATTAGTTATAACATGATAGAAATAAGTATACTAGAAAGTTGTTATTGTTGTTATTGCCTCACATAGATACATCAGTGTGAGAGTGAGGTAGAGTTGAGGTAAGAAAGACAATACCTAGAAATAAGTTGCAGGGATAAAGGATATTGTTCCAAGAAGCCAATGCATTTAAGACAGATTTACGTTACAGTATTATTTCAGTCAATGCTCCTCCAGAATATTCCTTATATTCACAAACACATTACACAAATTACATACAGTGTACACATTACATGACACAACATATATATACACACACACAAAAACATACAAACACATCATATATAAATAATTTAATCAACAAATATTACAACAGCAAAGATGAATTGACTCAGAAAGATAAGGCCATCTCATGACACATTGATCAAGGCTCACAGGACCAAGGGCGGAGCGACGGTATAGACTGTGACACTGGCCGCCGCTCTCCTGATGCCTTCGGGGGCATTTAAAGGCTCGTAATTCAGGGGCTGAGTCTGCAATATATGTACCTAAACGCCCGGGATTAAATTATCATTTCGGATACGGCGGTCATGACTTGCCCCTGTGACGTCATTAAGCTGAGTAACTAGTAGGAGGGTGTGACGTGGCGTTGTGGGGTGTGGTGGGGTGTGGTGGGGTGTGATGTGGTGTTGTGGGACTTCATGTGGTGTTGTGGGCTGTGGTGTGGTGTTGTGGGACTTGATGTAGTGTTGTGAGGACGTGATGTTGTGAGGATGTGACGTGGTAGTGTGGGGTGTGACACGGGGCTGGAGGGACTTGGGATAATATGTGAATCAGTATATACGTGGGAGGGTAAACATACACACCTAGGAACACATTTATTCATCTGCAAGTGTGTGTGTGTATATGTGTGTGTGTGTGTGTGTGTGTGTGTGTGTGTGTGTCACTGCGTTCCTTTTTTGTGTTTGTTGTTTTAACATAAGTATGTGAATAAAGGTTTGTCTCTCTACTCTGCAATTGTGCGTAAATCCGTGTATATGAGTTCCTGTGTATATGTATGTATGTATGATTATAGATGTGTGTGTGTGTGTGCGTATATTCACAGTTATGCGGATACACAGCACGTACACATGTAAGCACCGACTGTATACCTACATGGTTGAGAAATCACGGCACATTGTACGGATTTTACGGGTGACGTTGGGCCGTAATCCTGCTATAATGCCCCCAACGAGACCACTTTGCCGATTTTTACCAGAAGGGACACTTCCAGGCAGATTATGACCTAATTCGTACGTAGTTTGCAAGACAGGAAAGTGGCGAGTCGGGAAAATGGCCGAATATTATGGCTCGTACGCCTCTATGGCACTCCGCTCCTCACTGCTTCTGAAGGAGGAGGAGGAGGAGGACGGAGAGAAAGGAAGAATGGGAAAGGAGACTATAGAGAAAATCATGGAGGGGAGACGGATGAAACGGTGGAGAAGGAAGGGAAGGAAATGAAGTTGGAGGAGGAAGAGGAGAAGGGAGAAGAAGGAAGAATGGAGGTGAAATAAATGAAAGAGAATGATGAGAATGCGAAGATATAGATAAGGTCAAGGAAGAGGAGCAGGCGGATGAAGAAGTGGGAGGGAAAAAGGGAAGGAAATAATGTTGGTGGATAAGGACGAGGATGGATAATACAGTATACAAAGACATACACACATACACTCTTGTTATCACTCCTTGCCTCTTTTCCGTTTTGGTTCTGTAATTACACTGAAAGTCCTTGTTAAACGACCCTCTCCCACGTCACTATGTTATATAATGGCTCCCTTTATCTTTTTTCTTCAGTATTATGGCTGTTGTATCTTTCAGTACCCTGTTAATTATTATTATTATTATTATTATTATTATTATTATTATTATTATTATTGCTATTGTTTGTTATTATTATTATTATTATTATTATTATTATTATTATTATTATTATTATTATTATTGTTGTTTTTGTTACTGTTCCTGTTACGGTTGTTGTTATTCTTGTTGTAATTCTTGATGGTGTAGTTGTAGTTGTTGTAGTTTATAAAGAATTACATGTATAAGCAGACGCCCTTAAAACACAGGTCAACAGAAGCAGCGTCAGGTCAACAATCCTTGGAGGACCTGTAAGCCAGACAGTAAATTAACGCTGTAGTAGAGACAGACTGAACTAACCACAAGATTAACCCCAAGTGACCAAGATTAAGATTAATATGTTGTTCATGGAGTAATGACCTGTCTTATACATGCATAGTTATTTACTCTCTGAGGACCATTGTATAAATTACTGTCAATCTGTACCCGTCGAAACTGTCACATTTCAATACCAGTAAAAGTATATAAATACAGTAAAATAAGTCATTCAGTATACCAGCGGCATCAGCAATAAACAAATCACAAACACAATTACCAAGAAACACAATCACCAACACCAACAAACAAGCCACAAACACGCACCATTAAACTCCATCACCAGCAATAACTTCAATGACAATAACACCTCATTAACAGCCGCTTCAAACATCACCACAACACTCACCATTACACCAACACCATGACAACCAACACCCACTCCAACAACCACCATAATAGAACCACCCTACCATCCCTACCACTACTATCATCCTACCATCCCTACCACTACCACACCACACCACCATAACCACCACCATTTTCACAACCACCATCACTAACCCTCATGTTTATTGACCATCTATCACCATCATCACAACCATCACCACTATTCCTAATAATAATATCAACACCACCACCACCACCATATCCATTACTTTCACATCCACCACCACTATCACCACCATCTTTATAACTACCATCACTACCACAACCACCTTCACAACCACTACCACCACAATTAATAACACCAGCACTACCGCTACAAATAACACCACCACTATCACCAACAAAACCACCACCGCTATCTCCACCACCACCAACACTCCCTCATCCGTCACCCTCCATCTTCGTCAGTCTTTTGAGGTTCCCGGAAGAACAATAGAGAACTGAGCCTTAAACACATAAATGGTATGTCATCCCACGTATCTGGCATGAAACTACAATAATGGCGATTCCTGGAGCAGTGTATGAGTGTAGTGTGTTGGTGTAGTGATAGTGTAGTGTGTCAGTTTATAGTGTATTGTGTGAGTGAAGTGTGTTAGTGTGAGTGAAGTGTGTTAGTGTGAGTTTGTTGGTCTGGGTTTAGTGTGTAAAAGTGTAGTGTGTTGTGTGTTTATGTGAGTGTGTTGCTATGAGTGTGTTGATGTGAGTGTAGTGTGTGAGTGTAGTGTGTGTGTGCAGTGTGTAGTGTGTGTGTGTAGTGTGTGTGTGTGAGTGTAGTGTGTGTGTGTGTAGTGTGTGAGTGTCTAGTGTGTAGAGTAATCCCTTCATAACAACAGCATCAAGAGACCCAAGCAAGACATCCAACAACCTTCTCCTCTTAACACACGGACATAGCGAAACAAAAAGAATCGTTCATAACACACTATCAAAACGTCCAACAATTTCATACACACTTTACAGCGTATATCGAGTCCTCCTCGCCATTCTATCCCCCTCCTCCTTCTTTCTTCTCTTCTTCCTGCTCCTTCTCCTCCTTCTCCTTCTTCACCTTCCCCTTTCTTCTTCTGTTTCTCCTTCTCTCCCCTCTCCTCCTTCTCTCCCTTCTCCTCCTTCTCTTCTTCCTCCTCCTCCACCCTCTCATCCCTCTTTAATCGTGGATGTGAGACTATCAGTTGTACACTTCAGCTTCATTTAGGTCTAACCTCTCTCTCTCTCTCTCTCTCTCTCTCTCTCTCGTTACTCTTAAGGATGAAGGAGTCTTAGATTTATTACTCCTCTGATGGTCATTATACCCACGAGGAGATAAAGAAAGGGAGAGGAGAGGTGCAAAAAACAAAGAGGATACGAACACCAGACACGGCCACAAAAAAAATAATAAGAGAAGAAAGAAGACAGACATAGCAAAAAAATAAGAGAAGAGACAGACAGAGCCAAAAAGTAAAATATAATAAGAATAAGGATAAAAAAGATAGATATGAACAAGAATTAAAGAGAAGAGAGGGATAAAAACAAAGAGGATAAGAAAGACAGACATAGTGGAACGAAAAATAATTAAAAAGAGAAGAGGTAAAAGGGGGTAAAAATAATGATAATTAAAGACAGATAGGAAAATAATTATAAAAAAAGAGACAAAAGATCGAAAAACTAAGAGAATACGAAGGACAGAAACAGACATAGATAGAGGGAAGAAAAGAGAGAGAGGCACACACACACACACACACACACACACACACACACACACACACACACACACACACACACACACACACACACACACACACACACACAGTCACGGGGGAGTCACTCACAAACTCTGCTACGCCACGGGGAGCTTGAGGTATGCCTGTGTTGTTTTGTTGGGAGAGTAAAATAATGTCCCCCCTCTTATAACACAAATAGTCTCTCTCTCTCTCTCTCCCTGTGGTGCCTCCTCCTCCCCTCCTCGTCTCCCCTTCCCTCCCCTCCTCGTCTCCCCTTCCCTCCCCTCCTCCTCCTCCCCTCTCTTCCTCCTGGTGCTACGAAGAACCAAAAGGTCAGGAGTAAGACATCAGTCACTCTCAAGTTACTGGCACTGCCACTTGGGAGACAGACGTGCACGCTGACGCCGGGGAAAAGTCTCGGATTGATGAGTAGACAGACAGACAGACTGACGGCCACTAACTGACAGCGGGATGGGGGGGATAAACAGCCCAACCTTCTACCAATATATATACAGCAGGAGCCAAGGAGGAGGAGGAGGATGGTGGTGGTAAGGGAGGAGGAGAAGGAGAGGGGTGAAGAAAAGGAAGAGAAGGATGGGTGAGGAAAATGAGGAAAAGGATGGAGTGAGGGAAATGGAGGATGAGGAGGGGATGAATAGGAAGAGAAGGAAGGGTGAGGAAAGAGGGGAGGAGGGTAAGGGAGGAGGGCGAGAATGAAGAGGGTGAGGGAGAAGGAGGGATAGGAGAAGAGAGGGAAGGAGGGATGAAAGGAAGAAAAGAAGGAAGGAGGTGAGGGAGAAGGAGGAGTGCGGAAGTAGGAGGAGGGGTGAGAGAGGATGGGTGAGGGAGGAAGAGGAGGGATGAAGGAGGAGGAGGAGTGACTAAGGAAGAGGTAGAGGGGTGAGGGAGGAAGAGGGGTGAGGGAGAAGGAGCAGAGGTGAGGGAGGAAAAGGGGTGAGGGAGGAAAAGGGGTGAGGGAGGAAGAGGGATGAGGTAGGAAGAGGGGTGAGGTGAGGGACGAAGGGGAGAGTGAGTTTGGGGTCTGTATATATTGACTTGTGTTTTCATGAGTGATCACGGGTGGCAGTGATGCATAGTGCGACCTGACTTAGGTATACTGTACACATCTACTATACACACACACATGATTCACCGGAAAGCTTATGTCTACTCCATAACGTTGTATGTATGTATGTATGTATGTATGTATGTATGTATGTATGTATGTATGTATACACTCAAGAACATATGGTATGGTACATTTCATACACATGGTTACATACACACACCGACCTACACTATTATACAGTAAATCCCCTAACATGAACACATATGCACACAAATTCATATCAATACAACCCCCCCCCCCACCACACACACAATACATACATCAATACATAACACAGCAGAAACACAGCGTAACATTATACAACAGCAATAACAGCAACACACATCTTTGTATAACACCATCAATAATCGCAATAACAGCAGTAGTAAAACCCACATGTGTAGCAGTAACACCCCACATGTGCAACAGTAACACCCACATGTGCAGCAATAACACCCACATATGCAGCAGTAACAGGTACAGTAGTTTATATCAAGCTGCTGTCACAAGAGGAGCTGATCAAGTCTTGTCTATCGGCGTACTGTAGAGAAACTTCATCAAGAACATCAACATTAAAAGGAACATTTGCCATCACCAACAACACATAACATATAACCTCATTTACCTATTGGCCTAGCTGAGGGAAGCTAATAGCCTTATAGCTCATTTTGAAAGCTAAGATTGGTCTTGCTTCCATAGATTCAACAAGTTAGTCTATTCCACTTAAAAAAAAATATCCACTCTTTCTTTTGAACGATGACTTGACAATTATTAATCTGTGACCTCTATAAAAAACAAAAAAAATAAAAATTATAGGTTTACAGTAGTTCAGGCCCAAACGTATAATGAATTCTCTAGAGGTGAATTATCATCATCATAACCCCTTGTGTTCAACAGTACGAATAATGATCCCAAGAGCAGTTAAAGAGGTAAAAACGGGACGCCATCATACGCAGGTTACGAGAACGAAATATTCATGAAATCAACAGCACCGTAAAGATCATTAATTGTGTAAAAGATCAATCGTTGACACAGCATCCGCGACAGTCAATATCAAGGATGAAAATTAAAGTAACAGTGAAAAAAAAAGCAGCAGTAGCAGTAACAAAATAAGCAGAAGCAATAAGTGAAGTTACAGCAGGAATAAATTTTAAACGGCGATACAGTGAGGGGAAACAGAAGGGACAAAACCGAAAAAAAAAGCGAGGAGCAGAAGACCAGAAGAAGGAACAAGGAACAACCAAGTAACAGGAAGACTAACAAGATAAAGAACCAGGGAAGCAAAAAACAGCAGATAGAGACAACAGGAATAGAGAAACAGCAGAGAAGAAATGAGGAGCAGGAGGACCAATAAGGTGGTGGAGGAGGGGGGGGTGGGATGGAGAGAGAGAGGAGGGCTGGGCGCCGGTCATCCTCAAGTGCTCTGTGATTTGTGGATGTCAGAACTAGATGCGCATCCGCTTTCCCATCCCCCCCAACCCCCTCTTCCCCCAACCCCCCCTCTTTACCCTCTCTATCCTATACCCCCTTATGACGGATGCTGGGATGATGGATGCTTTTGGTGGAGATTCATCGGGTCTATGGATGCTGAGAGAGATGGATGAGATGACCCTGGATACTCGAGTCGATGGAATCAAGGACCCTTGAATTGATGGATGTTGCTGAGATGTCAGAGTCTGAAGGATGCTGGGAGTGAGGGTTGGTGGGAGTGAGGGCTGCCGGGAGTGAGGGCTGCCGGGAGTGACGGATGCCGGGAGTGACGGATGCCGGGAGTGACGGATGCTGTGAATGACGGAAGCTGGGAGTAACAGAATATAAGACTTACAGCGGTTGAAATAAGAGGAAAATTCACCTCTTAAACAGGGAGAGAGAGAGAGAGAGAGAGAGGACTAAAACATTGCTATTTGTTCCAGGAATCCTCTTAACACAGATGCTCGTGGTTGAGAAAGCATACATTCATTGGTCCTTCTCATCCTGCCACGAGCAATGGACACACACACACACACACACACACACACACACACACACACACACACACACACACACCTACCTACCTTTTACCCGGGAACTGACCAAATTACTCCATTTACTTGCTAAGAAGATAATTATCACAATAACAAACGATAATAGCGACGGACCCACCTTTCTACCCCAAACTATGATAACACGCATTCACCCACCTCCTCCCTCCCCCCTACCGCTTCCTACTCCTCCTCCTCTTCATCTGCACACACTGGCACTGACTGACAACAACAGGAACGCTCACGAGGATAGACAGACAGATAGACGGGCAAGCAATAAGGCACAGACAGACAAACAGACAGAGACAGACAGAACGAAATGTGAATAGATGAAGAGACAGACACGTGCGCTAATATAACTCTGCAGGCAAGTGCGCTAGCAATGCACACACACACACGCACACACACACACACACACACACACACACACACACACACACACACACACCTTAATTAATACAAAACATATATTCACTTAACCGGTATAAAAACATATCATCTGGCCCAAGGTCGTAACATTTACTCAAGTGAACTCTCAAATAAGAAGTCAATAGCCAATCTCAATACCACACTGAACGATGCCTGTATACCTGTGTTGATCATTATACAGACACAGGTGGACCCGAGGTGTAATCTAAAGAATAAACTGATAACTTAGTATAAAATGTACCATAAGTTGGAATTTATGACACAAAATAAATGATGGCTGGTAATGATGACCCATAACAAAGAAGTAATAATTACAGTAATCATTAAACATCCATTACGGGATCTCTTAATGGTTCGGTGAGACACGGAGGAAAATACACAACTCACTCTAAATAAACAATAATGATAACACAAGTATAATGGGAAATAAAACGGTAATTATCACCAATAAAAATACATAAATATACATTAAGATATAATTATAAACAGAGTCTTTTATCGTTTCCTTAAGTCATGTATTATTCTGTTTTACCTTGAACCTGTGTATCAAAATTTATCAAAATACTGTTAAATAAATTCAGTGTTTATGTATACTAGAGCAGGTGAGCTGACAACCTATAGGTACATATATTAATCACTAAAACGTTATTCAAAGTATATATATAAACAAGACACCTGAACAATCTTCTTCCGATATCCTATAAATTCTAAGAGAATTACTAAACTTAAATCAACAAAAAGTCAGGAATGTATAAGATAAGAAAAATGAAATACAGTCCATTGACCATATGATTAGGGATAAGGGGATAATTGTAGAGATGATAATGGATAAAGGTGTGGATAAGGCCAGGGGAAGGCAAACAGAGGGATGGATGAAGGAATTTAAAAGCCGCGGGTACCTGGAAAGAAGCTCGTTGTGGGGGAATTTGGTACACACACACACACCCTGAGAACCTAGGGGATGGAGGGCCGTGGTCGCCAACCCTCAGATGCAAGGTTGTCACTTTTATTGAAGAAAATGTCATAACAAAACTATCAGAGAGGAGAACTGAGAACAAGAATTGATCCTCCTCAAGATTTATTCCCTCCAAATTATATTTTCGTTGTGTTCGATATAGAAAATATCTAAAGCAACAGTCTTGACGTAATTCTGACACCATTTTGGATGCCCTCTTTCTCTCGAAGCTTAAATGACAAGAGTAAATCGGGCCTGTAGTTACAATAAAGTCTTGATACAATTTCGAAGCTATTTTGACAGCAACTTTCTACTGAAGCTTAAATGAACCAGTTTAGATACGATCTTTACGTATCCGATTAAGGGGAAATCTAACTCACGAAGCTTCAATAACGACCTTTAGAGAAAACTGAACCCGGGAGAATGACGACTAATACAAGAACAAAATGAATAACAAAAGGACACTTGCGTTACTATCATTAACAGAAGGTCTTGAGTCCTTATTACTTACTATTAGGACCAATGACTTAAATAACATGACGCATTAACTTATTTATTGAGGAAGACTTCATTTAGCTATTATTAATTACAGTTTGTTAAGTATCTGAAAGTACAGCTTCTGTTGATGTACTTAAGAGGTGTATATATCTTAAGGTGTCAATTACTAGAAAAACACACACTCGAGATGTTGGTATTCAGGTATGATGTATCAGCCACTTGTAGGTTAAAAAATAAACAAATAAGAATAAAACGAGTATAACCACTATCCAGTTTTCACCAAGTAATTATATAATGACATTTTTTTTAATACAGACTCTAAGGAAACAATTATGGCAGCAGAAATACACTTACGGAAAATATATATCTAATATATATAGTATAGCTGTAGATGAGTACCAGGTAACTGAAAACCGGCTGTACCTACTGTATACCTTCAGAGGTGTAAATTAACCTTTCCATTACTGACAACAAAGAATTCTATTTTATTTTGAGATATAAAAGTAGATAAGATGTCCTCGTGTCTGTTAAGGTTCACTGGCGATCATAACGGGGTGGCGGGGAGGAGCAAAATAATAGAGACATGTACGGAGAAATAAAATATTGAGGTAATGTCCCGCGTGTCATGCTATGAAGCCCCAGTTGGACTGTGGCCTTAACCTCTACGAGACGGCATGCAAAGGTCAACATCAAAATAAATACTTCTTGTATATCTAAACTCTAAAGTGATCCTGCTGTCCACTGTATCATGACCTTGAGTATAAGTTGTTGTTGGTCAGATTTACACACAGTGAAGATGACCGAATGCCCAAACAAACTAAAGGTGTCCCTCGATACTACCAAGATGTAAAGGACGGGAAAACAGCTGCTTGATAGAAAATAAAGTCGTTAACATATTTTTTTTTAGGGTACAATAATCATTAAAGATGTGTCCGGTTCTTTACATTCCCGCTGTAGTCATCACACGTTTTTACAAAGAATTCAACCAATTGTATTGTTATTTCCGGAAGAGTGAACATAATAGTGACGATCAAAAACACTTCTTCGTCACCATACTTAATCTGCCAGTCACTATCACACACACACACACACACCTAAAACATACACAAAAGCACACACTTGTACACACCTGCAACCACTTCCCTCATCTGTGTTTTCACCCACCCACACCACCTCTTGCCATGTTATATATTTCTCTCCTCTCCTCTGTTTTTCTCCTCCTCCTCCTCCTCTCCTCCGCTCTTCTCCTCACTCTTTACTCTATTCATCCTCTCGTCCCATCCTGTTTATATACTGTTTCCATTTTTCTTACCTCTTCCTCTTCTCCCTCTCATGCTTACCCCATTTCTTCTCTGTTCCGGAATCCATCTCACTTTCCTTCCCGTTTCCCCTTCTTCTTCTTCTCCCTCCCCTAGCTCCTCTTCCTCTTTACAGTACTCTCCCTCCTCTGTGCTATTCTTTTCACCCTCAGTGTCAAGACCTGCCTGAATTTCTAAGAATAGGCAAACTGTACTCCAAGATTTGTCAATAAATTTGCTAAACTAACTAATCTTCCTCTCCTTCCTCCCAACATTCTTCCTCTTCTTCCTCCCATTTTCATCCTCTTCTCCCTTCCATTTTCCCTTCCTTCCTTCTTCCTCGTCTCATTCCTCCCTCCTTCACCCTTTCTTCACTCCCTCCCTTTATCCCCTCCTTCCTTAACCCTCTCTTCCCCTGCTTCATTTTCTCCTGCCTTCTCTCCTTCTTCATTCTCTCCTCCCTTCCTGCCTCCTTCATCCTCTCTTCCCTCTTCGTTATCTTACCCAGACCTCCTGATGGACGCATTCCTACACTCCTTTACTTCTCCTTCCTCTTCCCTTTTCTCTATTACTTTTCTCTTCCTCTGTTTATTCCCCTCTTTATCTTAATTTTTCCTCTACATACCATCTACTTACTTTTTTATATACTTGAAGGCATACTGTTTCTTCTTCCTTCCCCTCCTCTTCCTCCCTCATCTCTCACTCACCCACAACACCCATCACCCTCCTTTACACACACAAAGTCCCTCTACCTCCCTCATCTAGCCATCTGTCCCTCGCCAATCTTACTCCTCCAGTCACAATTGTAGACAAACCACTCCACTCCCTCCACTCACTCTTACTCCCCTATAGAGCCCACCCCACCCATACCAACCACCACCCTCATCAAACTTCACTAACACCCATTACCATTCTCACTACTATCCTCACCATCCACGCCCATCACCACCCACAACATCCAAGTCCACCACCACGCCGCAACATCCAAGTCCACCATTACCCACACCACCCACACCCACCACTACCCACACGCCCACCACCCACCCACGCCCACCACCACCCACCCCACCACCACCCGCCTACACCACCCTTCAGCTTATCGCCATGAAGCACCGTGATGGACGGGCTGTCGGAGATAAACCTGCAAATCCGCGCCCTTGAGTACCATTACGACCCGCCCAGGGAGCCTGATAGTCGCCAGAGACAGCGGGAGGCCCCACCAGTTATGACCTGCTGAGGGAGGGGGGGAGAGCACTGACATGACGACCTGTTGGGGGAGGGGGAGGAGAGGAGACACTGACATGACGACCTGTTGGGGGGGAGGGGGGAGAAGGAGGGGGGAGGGAGGAGGAGGGACATGACGACCTGTTGGGGAGGGAGGGGAGGAGGCACTGACATGATGACGACCTGTTGGGGGAGGGGGAGGAAGAAAGGACGAAGAGGAGGAGGAGGAGAAGGAAGAGGAGGAGGCGTAATCAAGAGAACCAGGTGAAAAGGAAGAGTTGGGAACATTTCAGTCAGGAGGAGAGGCTGGGGGGTAGATGAGGGGGAGGAGGGAGATGATGAACAATAAGAGAGAGATATAATAGAGGAGGAAAAGGCAGAAAGAACGAAAAGAAATAAAAAATAAAACGAGGAAGGTGGTGGATAAAGAGAAGCGGATGAAAGAGATAATGAGGAGAGGGATGAGTGATGAAGGAATAGAAGAGATGGATAAAGAATTGAAGAAGAAGAGAAGAAATGGGAACATGTCAGTCAGGAGGAGAGGCTGGGGGGGTAGATGAGGGGGGGAGGGAGATGATGAACAATAAGAGAGAGATATAATAGAGGAGGAAAAGGCAGAAAGAACGAAAAGAATAAAAAATAAAACGAGGAAGGTGGTGGATAAAGAGAAGCGGATGAAAGAGATAATGAGGAGAGGGATGAGTGATGAAGGAATAGAAGAGATGGATAAAGAATTGAAGAAGAAGAGAAGAAATGGAGAGGAGGGACGAGAGGAGTAAGAGAAGCAGAGGAGGAGAAGAAAGGAGGAAGAACAGGAAAAATAAAAGAGGGAGACAGAGAAGAGGCAAAAAAAAGTAGGAGAGGGAAAGAAGGGAAGTAAAAAGTACCCCAAATAAAAGAAAGGAATAGAAGAAAAGAGACGAAGGAATAGGGCAGGAGAGAAGACAAAAAAGAAAAGGAAGTAAATAAAAAAGAAAAACAATAAGGAACAAAACAAATAAGGGAAGAATAAGAAGAGTACGAATAGAATAAAATATTAACAAGTGTACGAGAGAGAGAGAGAGAGAGAGAGAGAGAGAGAGAGAGAGAGAGAGAGAAACACTTCAGTAGGTAACTGGCGGATCATCTCACTATTATTAATATTAAAATTACCAGATCGTGACAGACACAAAGCCGGACACATAGCCGACAAGAGCTACAAGATTGAGAGACAGTGATAAAGGGGAATGACAGAAAAAAATGACAGACGAGCGTGGATATTAAAAAGAATAATTTTGGGGGTACCTGGTTAAAGAGAGAGAGAGAGAGAGAGAGAGAGAGAGAGAGATATAATCAGATCCGTTCCAGAACACGGGAAATATTGTTAGGTGAATCTCCATTAATCTCAATGACACAGTGTAATGGTTGTACGTAACTAATTGTATATACAAGTGGCAGACCCAAGAGTGTGGAGGAGCGTAAATTATGTAAAATGTGTAGTCATGCACTGTACCTCTCACCAAGATGTGTAGTAAGGCACTGTAACTCTCACCATTATGTATAGTCATGCACTGTACCTCTCACCATGATGTGTAGTCATGCACTGTACCTCTCACCAAGATGTGTAGTAAGGCACTGTAACTCTCACCATTATGTATAGTCATGCACTGTACCTCTCACCATGATGTGTAGTCATGCACTGTACCTCTCACCATACTCGCAAACAAAAATATGAGGAAAATGAACACGGACAAGGTGGGTAAAAGATAAAGAATCAAGAATAAGCGTAATATGATAATAAAACCAAAGGAGTTAAACCAATTATCAAATATGACACGAATGTACAGCCACCCACCGACATCCAGGAGGAGCGGAGTAACCTGAGTACTCAAGAGTCTAATAGCCTAAATAAAACCAACAGACAAAGTGATGTACTGATTGATACACCCACCAACACACGGAGATAAACACATATACTCTCTTCGGATTTGCTAATGGAACACAAAAGCAAATTATAGAAGAAAAAAAAACAGATAAATACGTAATTGAAAAACTCAACAGAATGACAGCTTAGGTGGTGGGGAGGGGGGGGGGCGGCTGGAGACATCTGGGAGGCGAAGGAGTACATCTTAACACTCGAGGGAGGGAGGGAAGGATGGTGGGAGGTGGGGTGTAGGGTGAGAGGAAGGAGTGATGGATGGAGTGAAGGAAGAAGGGAAGGAGGGAGGGAGCCCTGTGTCTCAGTGGAGGAGGTCGAGTTCTCCACCCCATAATGAAGGAGACATCTACACTAGCATCAGAAACACTGTCTCAGCTGTGGGTCAGTGATAATGGCTTTATTTATTGATTTATTTATTGATTATCTTATACATTACGAAGTTACGAAGGTGTAGAACATAACCAAGTAAAGCCATCGTCACTATCGCACTCACTAACATCACCATGACCACCCCCAATCACCATCACGATATAATTACCCATTAAACGATTGTCTGGTTCATAACAAACATAATAATGATAGCTGTACAGTGCTTCAAAACTCTTAGCTAAATGCCTCTAATACGAGGATATACACGTTGGCCAGAACTCGAATTAATTGACGCATTCACCATACCCATAGGAACGTCAGGGTAGTGAAGGGGTTAGATGGAGATAGTCTATTAACTCCTTATGTACGGTGTCGCCTCTAAGCTGAAGAAAATAATCTGGCGTTAGTCATATAAATTATTAAAAGTGACGTCCCTGTAGTGAAGGCTTTAATATATTACCACAAATAGGAACTTTAGGTCTCAATATTATAATCTTCCTCGTAATATCTACTTTCCATTCCTGTATGACAATAAAAGTTGCGTAAGACAGACATAAGTGGAGGAAGGGAAGGCTCGGTGTGGTCCCTTGCACGTCATGCTAGTGGGTGAATGCCTCCGTGTGCCCTCCGACACCCACCGTACATTATATTGCTCACACTTTCACTTTATTACATCATCTAAGGCACAAGCAGCTGGCACCACCACACAGAGAGAGAGAGAGAGAGAGAGAGAGAGAGAGAGAGAGAGAGAGAGTGTGTGTGTGTGGCTGGCAGGTAATGATGACAACGTGACCTCAACTTTCCCAAATACGGAAACTAGCCTGTATCAACCTAACCTAACCTAACCTAACCTAACCTAACCTAACCTTACCTAAATTAGCTTAACCTAACCGATATATACCTCATACACACTAGTCTCAACATGGAAGACCAAATTCCATCTCATTATTATATTTTCACACAACATGTAGTAAATTCTCAGCTTAACCGACACATTAACACTCACCTGTAACCTCAACATACAATCCACCAACATTTTCCTAATATTAATTAAACCGTTACATAGAAAAAATTAAATTTTCTTCTTGTATCAAATATTCAGTATCACGTTTTCGCTGAATGATCAATTCTAAGTATAATAAATTACGTCATGTATAATCAGTCAAATAACATTATAATTATTACATATTTACTCGGGATTTCACACCACTACACACCTCCTCACTACCCAACAGTCCATCCACCTATCAAAACACTTTCTACTCTGTGATTTAACACCTGTCGTAACCTAGGTCAAGTTGCTCCCCTTCTCTTCCCTGCCCAGACGAGTACTCACAGTAAGGTTGTCAAGCGAGTGTCAAGGAACAGAGGTGCTGGAGAGATGTGACACTATCAGGCGCCAACAAATCTAGGTCGTGTGATGGTCAACTTATTTTTTTTTTATTATTATTGTTCTTATTATGGGTCATCAGTTTTATTGGTGTTATTATATTGACACGCAGATTCACTTACGTGACCTATGATTTTAAGCCTGATGCATACTCAAGTTTGATCCACACTTAAGTCTGATGAACATTCATATCTGATCCACACATACACAGCTCACCCCACCTCTCATATTGTTACCTCTCTCTCTCTCTCTCTCTCTCTCTTACTTACCCTCACACCTTAATCCACTTTCACCACACACTCATCTCCCATCACACTACACATTCATGTCTCCTCTCTCGCCCAACACCAAATACAGGTAAACAGTTTAGGGGGGGGAGAGGAGGACGAAGAGGAGGAAGAAGGGGAGCGGGAAGAGGAGGAAGAAGGGGAGCTGGAAGAGGAGTAGGAGTTGGGAGAAGAGGGAGAGGAGAAGTAGTTGGAAGAAGAGGAAGATGCAGAAGGGAGATGGAAGAGGAGGAGGAGAAGAAAAAGTTGGAAGAGGATAAGAGAAGAGGAGATAACCGAGTTGGAAGAAAAAGAAGAGAATGAGGAGAGGGAAGAAGAGTAGGAAGAATAAGAATAAATGAGAAGGAGCAAGAGAAGGAGGAGGAGGAGTACATTAAGCATGGTAGGACTGGTAGGTGGGTGGTAGTCGTGGGGGAATGAGAGAGGGAGGGGATGTCCCAGCAGTCCACGAGATGCACCAAGATAATGGGGCCTAATTGGAAGGTGATGATGACGGTGATGATGATACAGTCCCTGCGCTAGCATTATGCCCTCATCATACACTGTCACCGATCATTTACCTGATGATAACGAGACGCAAATTTCACCTGTTGATGAATATGGCAGAGGTTATTAGTGATGTATTACAGATTTCATAGGCATCTGTGTGTTGTTGAGGTGTGTGTGTGTGTGTGTGTGTGTGTGTGTGTGTGTGTGTGTGTGCTTTAATTCCTTTCAGAACGATGGCTTAACCTATAACTTCTTGAAGACAATGCTTTTAGAGTTTAAGGTATAACATTTTGAGGATGATAGTTTATGCTATAATTCTTATGAACGATAATTTAAGTCGTAACACTATTTTGGTATGATAACTTAATGTATAATTCTCAAAGGGTTAAAAACCATTGTTATCAAAGAGTTAAGTTAGCTTCTAGTGAGATCGTTGATGATGTTGTTATTGTTAGTTTGTTGTGGTTTTGATGTTGTTTAGTTGTTGTTGTTGTTGTTGTTGTTGTTGTTTGTTATTGTTTTAATGCATGCAGGTGCTTCCTCAGGTAAGTTAATTAAGCACCGTTCAACAAGTCTGTGTTACTTCACTAGAAAACTTTTTAATAATCAAGAGATACTTTTTTTTCGTCGAGGAAAATAAGGAATGGTGAACAAAATGTTTCGTGAGTTGTGTTGGTGATTGTGATGTCTTGAAAGCTGGTGAAATGCTGGTGACGGAGTGGATAGTGTAGTGCCGGAAGTGGTGATGGTCGTGGTTGTGATGATTCATTACTGGTGGTGAGGAGGTGACAGTGACAGACCTCAGTGTGATAGTAGTGGTGATACAAAAAGCGATGGTGTATAGTATGTGAGAGGTTGTCATGGTGGTATTCTATTAATGGTGGTGAGGCGATGGTGATCACACACACACACACACACACACACACACACACACACACAGGACAGCACACAGTAGGTGACAGCATCCCCGCATGTATGTGTGTGTTGCCATTAGTGCATGACGTCACATTCGCGTAATGATGGTGGACAGTGGCAGGTCTCCCAGAATGCAAATTACAGCGTATGATGGAGGTTGCAGCTTGTAGCAGACGTTACCTGACGTGTGTGTGTGTGGTGCTCTTGATATATGCAACAAGGTGATGATGGTTACTCAAGTGGAATGCATGTTGTGTTAGTGATGAGTGTGTTGTGGGTGTTGGTGTGTGGTGGTTGTGTGGTGTGGTGGTGGTGTGTGGTGGTGTGGGGGTGGGTGTGGGGTGTGGTGTGTGTGTGAGGGTGTGTGGTGGTGTGTGGGTGTGTGTGGGGTGTGTGGTGGTGTGTGGTGGTGTGTGTGGTGTGGTGGTGTGTGGTGTGTGTGTGGTGTGTGGTGGTGTGTGGTGGTGTGTGTGGTGGTGTGTGGTGGTGTGTGGTGGTGTGTGTGGTGGTGTGGGGGTGTGTGTGAGGGGTGTGGTGGTGGTGTGTGGGTGTGTGTGGTGTGTGTGTGTGGTGGTGTGGTGGTGTGTGGTGTGGTGGTGTGTGTGGTGGTGTGGTGTGTGGTGGTGTGGGGGGGTGTGTGGTGGGTGTGTGGTGGTGTGGTGTGGTGGTGGTGTGTGTGGTGTGTGGTGTGTGGTGGTGTGTGTGGTGGTGTGTGGGGGGGTGTGGTGTGGTGGTGGTGTGAGGGTGTGGGGTGTGGTGGTGGTGTGTGAGTGTGTGGTGGTGGTGTGTGAGGTGTGGTGGTGTGTGGTGGGGGTGTGTGGTGTGGTGGTGTGTGGTGTGGTGGTGGTGTGTGGTGTAGGGTGGTGATGTGTGGTGGTGTGGGGTGTGGTGGTGTGAGGGGTGTGTGAGGTGTGGTGGTGGTGTGTGGGGGTGTGTGAGGGTGTGGTGTGGTGTGGGGGGTGTGTGAGGTGGTGGTGTGGTGTGTGGTGGTGGTGGTGTGTGAGGTGTGGTGGTGGTGTGTGAGGTGTGGTGGTGGTGGGTGGTAAAGGATGGTAGAGTGGTTGTGAGTGGTAGCTGTTGTTGGATCGTAATGTGGTGGTGGGTGGTAGTGATATAGGTGGTAGTGTGGTGGATGGTAATGTGGTGGTAGTTGTTAGTGTCTTACAATAATGATAAAAGATAATGTAAAATGTGTCTATGTACAGTACTACAGCGAGAACCTATTTTTAATTTACATGGCAGGGCTGAGACTTCCATCCTCGTAATGTTATAAAAAGAAGAGAAAATAATCAACCTCACCCCACCCACCCAATTCACAAGGAATGGTGAAGAAGTTTCGCCTGTCCAAATCTTTTAGTAGTTAAGAATATTTACCGTATGTATCGGTGGCTGTTAACCATTAAAACGGAAAAGATCAGAGAAATGTCTTTGTTAAACGAGTCGCCGCCGCCGTGGTAAGAATTTCCAAAGAGTGTTATTTCACGTAGTAAATAAACTTGACTAGGGTGTGGTACTGAACGATGGAACACACACGAAAATGAAGATTCGAGTCCTAGATGCTAACTGGTGCTATTTGGTGACACTAATGAAATACACGTCATCAAAACAGTGACTTGAAGAGTCCATAGAACAGGAAAAACGATGAAATATTCAAGCGGAAATGCAACCAACCTGGAAGCATAGTCATCATTTCAGAGTCTTCATGATTGCCTTCCCCGAATCAGGGAGTTAAGTGTCACACCGCTACACCCAACCCAAAGATGAAAGCAGTATTCCACCCGAGAGCAAATGCATAACATAAATTGACAGCCAACAATTCGTCGGTAAAACAATACGTGGCTCTGAACACGAGTCCGAGGTTCATTGATGCAATTCTGACCAGACACCTGACAAAGTGTGTTAGGTTAGGTCTGAGGTTAAGAGTGATGCCTAAAATAATCACTGTTGTGTGATGAGGGGATGATGGCGGTCAGCAGCTTTATGATAAATTGTGGAAAGTCAAGGCTTGTTACTGAAGAAAAATTATTGTGTTTTAGTAGCGTTTAAGGAAGCCATGCTGAATAACCCATGCTCATGTTTGTGTGTGTGTGTGTGTGCACAGGTAATATAATGGCACCGTAGATGTTATTTTTATATTACAGTCAAAACTTGTGTTATTCCATGTACCCCTATATGTTTACTGCAGACAAAGATATATAGTTCTGCAGTAAACTTGGATATTATATAGGACTCTCCCGTAGCCACACACGTGCGCCAGAAACAGTGACACATGTATAATAGCAACAACAATGACATGGAAAGCTGTAACATACGAGAACAACGACACATGTGCAGCGTAAACCATGTGCCAACTCAACATGGTCGTCACAGGTGCAGGTGCGGGGGACAAACACATGTGTGACGGGAGACAAATGTTGTCAGGGTCGTGAGGTGCATACTGTACACAGGTCTTACCACCGTCACCCACCACCACCACATCTGCGCATTGGGGGTTGTTATAGGGGATGCTGGTACGGGGTAGAGGGGGGGGGGAGGTCGATCATTATAGGGGGAAGGTTGACAAGGGGGAAAAGGGGGGAGGGTCGAGGTCGATCATTATAGATGGGAGGGGGGGTAGATAAGGGAAAGGGGGCGTAATTAGAAAGGAAATTGGTAAACATAGTAAAGGAGGGAAGCGTCACAGGCGATGAGGGCGTGTGATATGTGGAGAAAGGTTGACTTACAGAGAGAAGAAAGTTGTCACAGGTTGTTAGGAGTTGGCAGAGAACAACGCAAGACAGCTGTCGGGGAAGAGGGGAAGGAGGTGAGACAGTGCGACGGTGCTTGACATAGGGGAAAGGAGGGAAGTGTGACAGAGGAAGTATGATGGAAAATGCTAAGAATAAGTGCGTTTCAGATGGAGAAATGAAAGGGAAACGATGTAGTTTAAAAGAGGGTAAATGGGTATAAGAGAGGAGCGAATTGCAAGGAAGAAGGAAAGGACAGAAGGGTGAAGAGCAGAAGCGGATAAAGGAACGATGAGGAGGATGAGTAAGAGGTGTGTGTGTAGTGGCTGATGCATCCCTCAGTGCTGTAAAGAGTTGTTGCACCGAGCCATGATGTGGTCAACAAGCAGCATCGGTGAATATTGCACGGCTGGTGTTCCCGGATTGGTAGGACAGAGAAACGTTTTGTCTCGACGTTTGTTGCACATGTGATGGTGAATCTGGCAGGTGTTGAGGTGAGTCTGCTTTACCTTTCTCTCTGAACGTTTCAAACATAGCTGACAAACATAATAAACATTTATTATACAGGGTGTCTCGGAAAAATGTATGCACACTACCAAACAGATTTTCATGGGGATCGCGCGAAAGCTTGTATTACAACAGCAACATTGTCCTCAAGCGATCTCCACAAAATCTGTAAGGCAGTGTGTAAACATTTTTTTTAGACTCCCTAATTTATAACTTCCCACACGTTAACTGGTTAGTGCTCTGCAAGACAACACTTCAAAGTGTTTAGCAAACTTCCTTCATTTCACCATCTGTGGATTCTTGAAACCCAACCAAGCTATTTCAGTTGTCCAAACTCTCCATGCTGTAATTTACTTGCCGACTCGTGCTATCACGCCCTAACGTAGGTAGTATACCCTCATATCAACAAACAGGAGCCAGGCCAGGTATCAACAAAGAGGAGGTAGGGAGTACCCGTAATCACTCCCCCAGGTAGATACACAAGCTTCCTCACCTGGCCTCGCTCTACCACCTGCACCATCACAGGGCAGGTGATGACCACACACCGCTAGCAGTCACTGTTAACTTGGGGCTGGGATCAGTAACAGCAAAGGGAGATTACCTCAAATGTTACATCCTCGCTCGTATTCTATTGACGCGAGGAAGAGTGTTATAGAGTGAGAGAGCGTTTAGCACCCACGTGTTTACACGATAGGTGGCAGCACAGGGCCTCAGGTGTACTATCTAATGTAAACTGTTTACACAGACGTAAATATGGTAGTACCCCTAAGACTATACACCTTGAAAAGAAGACAACCTAGATTTACCATTTAAGAAATTTGTTTAAAATATTTTTTTTGTTTTATGTTTTATCCACAGTTAATAGTTCCAACGTATTTTTTTTTAAATTTTCAACATCTAAACCAAATGGCTGAATATGTATAACGTGACCCAGCAAAATATGTCGCAACACACATGTTACCGTCTAGGGGTAAACAGTTCGTCATGTGAGGAAATATTTCAGCCAGCGCAGGTGTCCCTCAGGTGGGCTGTAAACCTTCCCCTGCTGCAGGCTGGGGACGACACCTGTCACCTTCATCACTGTCAACAAGTTACAGGCTGTCTGAACCTCACCCCTCTGCTATCCCAGTTACAGGTCAGCAGGGTACAGGTTATATGTATCTCACTCCATTGTTGTCTCAGCCAGAGTTCAACTCTCAGCTTAACTGTCAGAAAAGGATGTCAATTCTCACCTTAACTGTTATAACAGAACAACTCTCAGCTTAAATGTGATAGCAGGAGGTAACTCTCGGCTTAACTGTCATAGTAGGAGGTCAACAACCCAGCTTAACTGTTAGAAGAGGAGGTCAACTCTCAGCTAATGTATCAAGAGTAGATGAACTCTCAATATATTTTTTTTCTGCTCTGGTTTAAACATGTCTTAAGGGAAGTTTGAACAATATAATTCAATGAACATTTCGATAACTAGTTCTTGATATCACGGAACCGACTTAAAATATGCAAATTCACCCTTTAAAAAAATCACTTTCCAGTTTTTAAAATTCTCCATCAAAAACATACCTGCGGGACCCGAGCGAGTTTACGAAGCGTGACGCCCCGTGAGTCACACCAGAGTGAAGGAGAAAAAATTACGATCCTAGTTTATGTGTCTGGAGTCCGCTTGTTATCCGCTCTGAATTATACTACACTTCCTGCGATGGTTGAGACGCGCCACATGGATCTGTATATTCACCAGCCGATGGGCTAGAGAGGTGTTCAGGATTTATAACCAGGAGGAGAACAGCAGGTAACTTAACTGTGTACTCCAGACCTCCTTCCCCCGCCCCCTCCCAACACACATCCTGAGGGTGACACATGTATTTCACGCCCAACACACGCTCTCACACACACAAGTAATCATTTCATACGCATATCAACTTCAGATTGGAAAATTTAATTGAAATGGCAGGCTACTAAACACAGCGGTGTGCATTCCTTCACATTTCACGCATTTCTTGAGGAGAAAAAATAGACTCAAGAGCAATTTGAAACTTATGTCTTCTTCAAACGGGAGACGCCCCTTCTCGACCTCATCCTCCAGGGCTCCTACGGGGTCAAGGTGTGTCCTTCCATACTTGTTGTTCGGCAGAAATTAAAAGCCAAGATTTTCCAACTGTTAGTGTCTGGTGATAATCTGTTCAGGGCATTATATGATAAACATAATGTTTATTAAACTAATAAATTCAGCCATCAGTGACACTCGTTCTCCTTAGCCAGTAAACGCACACTTTTCAGAACTCACCTGAAGTAATAAATAAACAGACAAAATGTGAATATTCTTGTTTATATTATTTTTAACCCCTAACACCTTCACAGCATCACAGTCATTTCTATTTTATTAACTATTACAGAAAATATCAATAACTTACTAAAGCAACAAAGTGACATTCTTAAGACAACAACAACTCAATATTAATGTGAAGATTACGTAAGCAGGAAATCATTACCGACAGCAGTGTATTTATCGATTTATCACGTGATAAGAATCAACAAACTGTAAAACTACTAATGTATTGCTCTTCTAAATAAGGCGCCAGAGACGTCACCGCCAGGACCTGGGAACTATAGTGCTGATGTATTTGTTTTCACCATCAAGGAAAGAGCGCGCGCGGGCACACACACGTTGATCAAGAGCCGCCGACAATAAATAGCATAAAGCATAAATCACAAACATATACATGTACATATACACACGTGCAAATATACAGGACGACACACACACACACACACACACACACACACACACACACACACACACACACACACACACACACACACACACACACACACACACACACACAACCCAAAAGAAACACTGTTATCATTTGTAATATAACATGTACTTCATTATTTTTTTTAATTTTTGTGTAAAACGAATCACTACTTAGCCATGTTACCAGAAAGTCCAACTGAACTTTAAACATATAAAAACAAAACTAAATAAAAACAACAGCTCATAATCACTCGTCTACCTCTGGGTATTTGTGTTAACGTTCAGGATATATTTACGCGCTTCAACAAGTAAGAAAGGTTGTCAAACATGTATACATTATATACATATCTTCGGGTTACCTCTGGAGCTCTACATTCACTCACAGGTCTACTGGTGACAATAACGGGGAACTGAGACTTATAAGACAATGTTGAATACTGAGGCCCAAAGATTAAAAAAAAAAAAAAAGATTCCCTCTATTAGCTGGAAAAATAATTGAAAACCTAAAGCTAAGAATCACTGAAATGCGGGAAAGAGGAGAAGAGTTAAGCTGTGATCCAGACTACAGTGGTGTATAGTAACCGCTTCATTCACCGTTTCATCAGGATTTCATTTTTTTTTACCAACACATTCTATCACGCGTTGGCAATCTGTCATATTAAATAAACAATGCATAACAAATAAAGTTGGAAATATGAACCCCAGTGACAGAATGTGATGGATAGCCAGCGGAATGTTTGCCCGTGTGATGTATGTACTCAGGTGGAAGTTTAACGCATATACTGTTATTCTAGCGAGAGGAAATAATGTGATTTCCTTTCATTGCAGAAGTTTTATGAAAAGAAATAGATCGCATTTTAACTGTGTGTGTGTGTGTGAGAGAGAGAGAGAGAGAGAGAGGAACATCTGGTTAATAAGTTTGATTTGTTCATAAAAGTCCTCCAGTAAAAACATTATATTAGTCAAGTTTCTTAAAACATCTGGCATAGATCGTGAATGATTAAGTTCTGTATCTGTAATAATTATCACCGAGGGATATACGATTTATAGACTTGCTTAATGTTTTGAAAAGTTCACTAGTGACAAACGCATCATTCAGCGCCTCTTAATATTTTGTTTAAGTTTGAAAAAAGCAAAAGGGCCGCACTGTCAGCCTTAATAGTAGTAGTAGTAGTTTTTGTTGTAGAACAGGGCGTATGGGGTGAGAATTTAAAAGCTGGATCAAGGCAGCTTCACTCCTCTGGTGTTCACAACCTCTGGCGGTATGAGACCAAGTGCAAGCTGTTCCTACGCAAGACTGTCCAAGTTGTTATCTGAACAGAGCCAGCAGCCCAGAAGTTGTTGCAGCCTGGTTGAGATATCGACTGTCCTCTCTGCTTAGGTCTGCATTGCTTTGCCTCAGGGGAACGAAATCTTCGGCCCTAAAGCCGACAACGGTCGCAGATATTGACTATAAGGCAAGTCACTGAATGCCGCATAGATAAGTGGCTTAACTAACTCAGCTAGGGTAGCTGCTTTTGTATTAAGATATTTAACATTAAGGTTATAAAATGGTGACCAAGCTGTGCCTATTGGGGGGAGGCTGGAAGCAACCTTCAAAAAAATAAAAAAGTAGTCGTAGTAATGTTAATGGTAGAAGCAGTAGTATCAATAGTAGTATCAATAGCAGTATCAAAAGCAATACTAGAACATGACAGTAGGTTATAGTAATAGAAAGTTTTGTGTAGTAAATCGTCCTAAGTTCTGCCACTGTCTTAAAACTCACAGCTGTGTCAGAAAATACTATGGCGTTTATAAATGGTTCAAAATCGTTTTATTTTTCATTTTATAATCTACTGTACTTCAAATACTATAGTACTGTACCTGAGGTCATTTAAACATCGTTCACAAGTCATTTTCCAATATAGACAACAGCACTGAATATGATTAATTGGTCTATACCGCGGCATAACCTGTTAAATATACTATGTAAACTAATGCTAAGAATGTATAGTTTACCAAGGGTCTTAGATAAGCATAATTTCTTTTCAGTGCAATGTTGAAGACTTGGTATTACTGGGAATTATTCTGTGGAGTAAGTACTTATATACTCGTAAACTAGTACAAGGAAGCTATTGTCTTTGTTATGGTTTTCTCTCTCTCTCTCTAACTCACGAGGAAAAATACCTAAAAAAAATATATATTAATAATTCATATAAAAAAATCATCTATTTCTCCTCAACATTCAGAACAAAGGTCAGACAGTTATCCCCGCTGAAAATCTTAAAGCAAACTCATCGCCTTCAAAAGTTTTTGTTGGTGGATACAGACAGCAATGACATATGATACCTCTTGCTGTGCGGCGCGGGGCAGGGGAAAGGCTTCAAGGGCTGGCTGGCTGACACAGAGTTGATACGCTCTCTCTCTTGTTTCTAAGTCGGGTCGAAGTTGAATCTAACAGACTTAATAGAATCTTAATAAAACAAACTCTTTACCTTTGGAAATTTTATCCTGCTGCATCTAGACACCAATGACCTGTAATTAATTAAGGAAAATACCAGGTGTTGTTTAGGCCAAGCAAGGGAACTATTTTTAATTCTGTCCTTCGGGAGACGCAAGAAGACTGTGGCACACTGTGAGTTGACTGCCAGGCGTCGGACAGTCATGTTGACCCCATAGCTCACGCCTAAGTTATTGGGAGACACAGTAAGAGAAAAAAAACACACAAGTTTATGTGGTCGTTAACATGTAGGACCTTACGAGTAATGACCCGCGGCGGCCAAGCAGAACGGCGCTCCTCTGGTCGTCACACACACACACTCAGGCGCTCACCGTCAAAACGGGATTTTCTTCGTCAGTATTTCAGAAGAGGAGTTTTTACCAGGCTGTACACGGCGCCCCTCTATGTTATCACAATGACGCCGGCAACATCCAGGTCACACACGTTAAACTATTCAGCTGTAAACGTCTGGTCTTGATCTGATAACTATTCTCGAGTCATTCACCAAGGAAGTAATAGGATTTCCTGATAAAGGATTATAACACATGTTCAAGTGGGCAGTTAAGCCAGAATAGCGAAATTCTTTAATTGTGAAAGCAACGATTCACTCGTGACTCTCACCAACTACCAAATTAAGACAATGAATACTGTGGTATTTCTTAAATATAAATATAGTAATTGTGAAATAAATAATATGAACAAATATATTTTTTTTCGGTGTTAGGTACCGGTAATGGCGGTGTACACTAACGTCCAACTGTTTATAATATCTGTTCGATTTAACGGTGCTGAAGAGCCGAAATGCACTTAATACTCCTAAAGGAAGACTCGCTATATGCTCAGGGAAGTACCACGTATATCTTAAGGTCGCGTCATGAGCTCTGAGAAACACTCCAGAACACAACACAAAGATGGAACACAACGAAAACACTGAGGCATCATGGCCTGTACACTTAATCATGAAAAGACTATATACTTGAGGGAAAAAATGTCTTACAATTATAGGAATACCGCAACGCTGAAGAATTAAAGCGCTGCTGAATGGTCTTAAGTCGACAGACACTCAGACCTTTGCAATAAAAAAAAAAATCGTGCTCATGAAATTACTCCTAAAGGTTCCGGGATTTGTCCATTCACATTCCACATGTAATAACACTCTCTCAGAGCACAAATATTTAGATATTCTTTTTAATAAGTATACGATTGATACACTATTTGTTTAATAATAAAATTTAGAGCTCAGGAATGTAATTATATTTTACTAGCAGGGAGGGAGGCTGCTGCTACTAATTCTGTAATGATGAAGATACTAAAGACACCAGCAACTGTGGCTGCCTACCTGTGTTTTGTTACCCGTGAAAGTAAGTTAAGAGCACCTTGCTGGAAAGTTAAGGCGTGTTGTACAAAACCAAGAAGAAAAAACTGTACACATTCTCTTTGCTTGAACGTTATATTTAGCATAGAATTAAGTTAAAAGTTTTTTCTTGGTAGAGATACCATATGTGCATTCCTTAAACAAATAACTAATTTTATTCAACATTCATAGAAAATATCAAATACTGTACTTCTTCAACAAAAAAGTGACCAGAGCCATAGGTTGTAAAGGTAACCGTGGTGGTCAGGTCAACGCCCGTGTAACACCTGACCCGCCCACGCTCACCCTTACTGACAGTCACTGATTACTTGACCAGCACCAACACCGCTACACACACAAAGGTCTCCTGGATCAGTACACAGCACTTAATCCACAGACACGACCATACGAGGACCACGAACGCTTGATCAAGGTATCGCATAAGACAGAACAGTGTACATTTTTTCAACATTTCGGATTATCACAACACTCAAGAATATTACTTGCATCCTCAGTCCACAAAATCGAACTTAGGACTAATAGTATGAAGACTCGGGGTGAGGTATAAGTTCCTGCCACGGCTGGTAAGTGATCACGTTGGTAAATGCTTTTCTGGTTCAACAAGGGAGGCGAGCGAGCGTCGGGTGGAGTGGCCGGAGGTGACCGCGACTGGCGTTATGGAGGGCGTCGTGAGAGACCTGAGGTGGTGGTGGTGCTGAAGGAAGGAAGACCGTGTTGGTCCAAGTGTTGATGTTGGCTGGCTACAAGTGGTATATATCTCTCGCTGGTCTCTCCTATTGGGGGGCAGAGCAACAGCAACAAGGTGATCCTGGCCGAGTCACAACATTATACTGAGGATTATTGATGAACTATATATAGAGAACAACACAAACTCCAACAAAAACTAAACATCATTTGTCTTACGAAACACAATTCTCAAAGCTATGAATATGAGTCACTGGAAATCGCCACAATTTCCAAACATAACAGTAAGCGAAATAAGAACTAATTTTGCTGTAAAGTATACACATAATTTACCATTACACTCTCAGGTCCAACACACCCAAGAGAAGTCCTCATCAATTGGACAAACGCAGTATTAACTCCTTCCCTAATCTTCTCACACACACTGAATCAAAATCTCATGAAGCTCAAACAGTCACATCAAACTTTACTGAGTGAAAAACATCCATACAAATTAGTTCTTTTACATAAGAGACATTCTCTTGAGACGTCTCCCCACAATGGCCTATCATCGAGGTTAGGTTAGGTTAGTTCAGGCTGGTAACGAAGGTCATCATGTACATCCTGGAGCTGACGTGCCTAAGGTGTCAACAAGGTAGTGTGAAGGACGTGCCTGGGTGGAATATCCTGTCACAGTATGCTAAGGGAGTTAAGTATGTAACGGAGCAATAGTAAACTGGAAGACAGTATTGTCAGTGTACCTTCAGAGACAACAGGTAAGACGGTACACTGATTAATCTTCGTGTACCTACACTGACAACAAGTGAGACGGTACACTGATCTTCGTATACCTACAGTGACAACAGGTGAGACGGTACACTGATTGATCTTCATGTACCTACAGTGACAACAAGTGAGACGGTACACTGATTGATCTTCGTGTACCTACAGTGACAACAAGTGAGACGGTACACTGATCTTCGTATACCTACAGTGACAACAGGTGAGACGGTACACTGACTAATCTTCCTATAACTACAGTGATATAGTTGACCTTATTAACGACCTTCTCTTGTCATGAAATATCGAATCCATATTTTCAACTGAAATCGTAACACGCAGTAATGTTAGCGGAGAGGAAAAAAAACTCTAAATCAAAATAACCGTTCAAATACTACTAAGAATATATCATAATACACTTTTATTACATACCAGGTTAATTGTCATGAAGCAGACACAATTAGACTCAGAGGTAACAGCAAAAACACAGTGACTGGCAGCAATAAACCGCACTCATAATAATCCTACTCCGCCGTCCCAACTTCAGGGTTCTGTTTTGCTTGCAGACCAATCTTATACAGTACACCTATTTACCGCTAGGCTGAAATTCTTGTTATCATAATGAAAGAGAAGGGTTAGAAAAGTGAAGAATTAAAACGTATAAACTCCTACTAAAGAACTTGAGATTCATATATCAAACAGAATGCGTTCGGAGATCAGTAGGGTGCGTTCAGATATGAAGAAATAAAGTAAAATGCGTTCAGAGATAAAGGAATCACCTAGGGCACGTTTAGAGATGAAGGAATCAAGTAAGACGCGTTCAGAGACGAAGGAATCAAACAGAACACGTTTAGAGATGAAGGAATCAAGCAGAACACGTTTAAAGTATGATGATAACACCACCACCACCAAGGAGGAAAATAACTAACATTAGGTCGGTGATGTAAACACTAGAGCACTCTCGCCAACACTTGATTATAGGTTCCTGGTAATGTTTCCGCTCAACATTAAAGGACCCGAACTACACCTCGTTATGGAGTCATTAAGCTTCGAGAGTTTAATAACCGCGTTCTGCTGCACCTTTCATCTGGTAATCGCAACCTTTTTTTTGTTGTTGTTGTAAGTTTGGCTTTAGTGTAGTTCTCTCCACGTGTTATTTACTCACTTCTGTGGACCAAGATATAGAGAAATTCGTCAAATTATTCTCGAAGTGTTTTGTTCCTGATATTAAAACTTGGGATTATGTAAGTGTTTAACTTCCCTAGATTACGATGACTTAACCCCTTGAATAAGAAACTTAATCCCCTCGTAATCAAGGAGTTAAGTCATCGTACTCAAGGGGGTTAAGTCATCGTAATCCGGGGGTTAAGTCATCGTAATCCGGGAGTTAAGTCATCGTAATCCGGAGGGTAAGTCATCGTAATCCGGGGGTTAAGTCATCGTAATCCGGAGGGTAAGTCATCGTAATCCGGGGGTTAAGTCATCGTATTCAAGGGCTTAATTCACTGCATTAAGGGGTTGCCATCATTCCTTAATTACAGGTTAAAAGAGAGTCCAACATCTTGATATTCTTACTGCACTTTTAGTCTTGTAACATCATGTTTTATTTATTTTTTTCGTAGTTGTGAAATTAATAAGATAATGTTTTAAACCACTGTCTTTTTTTTTACAGTGCATTTTTCTTTCTTGATTCAGGTCTCTTTAGGTGGTCTGTAATGGATGGCTTTTCCAACGGGATGTACTGCTTATTAAACATAAAAACACAAACAAAACAATAATATTAATAACTGAGATGGGGATGAGACAGCGTGTATCTGGTCACGGTAATTTTAATGTGATTTCAACACTGCTTTATTTTTTATTGTCCTGTCATTACTGTAGTGAATAAGTTAGTTTTCGAATCCTCACTCAGATGAAAATTGAACATGAAAACTATAGAAGTATCCGGGAATTAAAAAAAAATAATGACTATCTCTTTTACAAATTCTTTCATGTTAAACATTTGTCAAGGACACAATAAAGTATATTTGGTGGCCCAGGTGCAGCTGTGGCGCATCTCACACCACCAACATCGGTCTGAATCATCAAATATTCCTGAGTTACTTCTTTTCCCTCAAGTCCAGACGAGTCAGTGTATCTTTTAATGTAGAATATTATTTTGCCTTTATCGTTAAGTGAACCAGTTAAGATATAGTCTCGCATCCTTATTAGGTGAAAATTTAAACACATGTATTTTTTGATAATTTGGTCCTAAAACAGTAAGATAGATAAGTGTTTTCTGACTAAGATGAAGATAATATTTTGATTTTCATTGGTTTCATTAATATATATCGACAACGCCTCTTCACATCACCACCTGGCTTGTGCTTCTTGACTGAACAGAATTACAGTATTTTTTTTGTGACTCAAGTATTGAATGTAACTATAATTTATTTTATTTTCCACTGTCTTTAATAATAATATTACATGGAATGACTAACTGGTTTTGGCTATTTGATACAAACAAAATATTATTATCAGGAACTATTTTTTTAACTAAATTCAAGATTAACATGAACCTTTGGATTAAGATTAAGAATACTAATATTAATAATTCATATATTTTCTGGGGGATAAAAGATAAAAATACCATTATTTTTTCCTATTATTTCCTAAATAATAAGGTAATAGAAATTCTAGAACATCCAATCTTATTTTAAAAATCTGAATCGTCTTAAATAAAGAGTAATCCCATTCCTCATTATTACTGTTATCCTCAGGTAAAAGAAACAGCAGAGGGTACAGCCATCAAGGTGTAGGTGCCGTAAGCTACGAGGTGGCTGGCGGCCCCGGGAGCCAAAACACCGGGGAACACCTCTGAAAACTTTTCCTCGCTGATATGAACGGCGCCTCGTAGCCACTTTCATTACGTGATGGCGGCCACTGTTGCTGGGGAGTCAATAGCTACACCATACAAAATCACAGTCCTCCAGATTTTTTTAAAGAGGTTCATAGGGTGAGTACTGTTCGTGGGGTGAGTACTGTTCGTGGGGTGAGTACTGTTCGTGGGGTGAGTACTGTCCGTAGGGTGAACATTATTCGTAGGGTGAATAACTGAATATGGATCGTACGGTGAATATGGATCGAAGGGTGAATATCTGTAGGGTGAATATCCGTAAGGTGAATATCCGTAGGGTGAATACTGTCCTTAACTTAAAATGTAAACAAAATGCATCTAAACAGTTAACTTAAGCTAAAACACACAACTATAATCTAAAACCAGCATCAAATTTACACAGGAGACTCTTGCCTTAACTAGATACGCTCACATAGTACCAGTGTGGAGAGAAAATCAACTATTTTGGAAACATTTTCTATGTTAATTTGGTCTTGGCGTAAGTGAACGTATCTAGCTAAGGTCTCGGAAAGTCTCAAGGTAAAAATTTCACCATATGAACCTTTGAGAATCGGAAGCACAAAATGGCGTTTAAATTCCTCCGTGACTCAACCTTTTCTCTCTCTCTCTCATTTCTATTTACGGGGGAAATATAATGACCGCGTGAATCTTTGAGAGTCTGGAGTCACGCTTAGTCAGGTATCGATTACCCAGAACTGTTATGAACCGTTTTTGATTATCCAGGATTAGGATTTGGACATTCTCAGTTACCAATTATACAACATCATTGAGGAGCGTAATTGTTTTTTCAATTATCAAGTAACGAAATGTCCCAATTATCCGACACTATGATAAGGAAATATCCCAATTATCCGACACTATAATAAGGAAATATCCCAATTATCCGACACTATAATACCGTGAAATTCGAGTCCCAACTAACCGGAGGTAAGGTAAAAAGCATTCTTGATTATGTCCTAAGTCATGCGGATGGAATTTCTAATGACACGAATCCAGATTAAAATTAATTGAAAGTCATGCAAATACAAATAAACAAAACGAATTAAATACACGAATGGTTTAGTAAATGATAAGAAAAATAACAAATACAGAAGTGATATTTTTTTTACATACACAAGAATTGAAAACATTGAAATAAATTGATCATAGAGTAAATGTTTTGTTTTTTCTTGCCATAAAATAATTTATAAAAAAAAATATATATATATATATATAATAATAAAATAAAAAATAAATCATACACAGTAAAAAAACAAAAACTCCCATAAATCACGTCTAGTATTTTTCTGCCTCAAAGATAAACAAAACTCAGGGGAAAATAACAGCTGAACAATCACCTCCAATACCTAATGAAGTAAATAACGGAAACAGATAGACTACATAACCCGGATATTGACGGAGTGGTTATGAGCGTCAATAACATGTGATTAAGGATATTGTAGAGTGTTGGTTATTGCAGTTAAATATATCACCTGAATAATCATATGGTTTGTGATTAGCCAAGAACTGTGGATAATAACCAGAAGTTATCGTTTATTAAATAGCTAATACCTTGTGGTGATTTAGGATGAAAATTAAGTATAGACAGCTGGTTATTGCAGTTAATATTCAGAATTTTTATGATATATTTGGGGTTAGTTGTTAGTCATGGCGAATAGCCAGATGTTAATGAGGTGGTTAAGAGGATCAATAACATGTGATTTAGGATGACCAATGAAATTCCGGTAAACTGATATCTGTCTCAGAAAATTCTGGATACGTGGTAAATTTCTATTAATGGGGATGTTTTGCTAAATGGGAATTGTGGATAACCTGAGATTGTGGTTAATTAGAAACGGGAAAAAATAAGCGGGAATTAGACCTAGGAATATTAAAAGCACCGATGATCCCCTCATATTGTGGGCCCATATGTCATGCCAAAAAAAAAAATTATCTCTGCCTTATGTTCAATACAATGAAAACTTAAGTTGCTGTGTATAAGGATGTACCATACAAGTAGGCCTACACTCAAAAGGACTCTATATATATATACAAACACAGCACCAAGGGACTTTGTAAACACCCTAGGTAGGCAATGCAGGTTAATTACCTTTTTGAGGAGAGTCGGGAATGTGAATAAACGAATATTTTGTGTAAGTAAAGATTTATCATAAAATGTACCTCCAAATAACTTCAGATTGTAATTAAACTGAGCCTACAGGTAACCAGACAGCAGAAACACATGAGTAGGTAGAATGTACACGTATTAGCAGTAGTAGGTGGTAGAGTGCATGCAGCAGCAAATAATAAGGTGGAGAAGTGCACACAACAACAGCTACAACCGAGAGGGCGAAATACATAACAGCAGAAGCAGTGCACACAGCGTTGGTAGAAGGTGAGGTAGTGGAGTGTAAACAACAGCAGGAGCTAGAGTATATACAGCGGGAACAGCCAGTGCTGGAGTGCGTGTAGGAGCAGCTGATGGTTGACTGCACGTACCAACAGCAAGGAGTAGAGTGTACATAGGAGCTGCTGGTAACGGAGTGCACTTAGTAGCCACAGGTGATGGTAGAGTGCACGCAGCAGCAGGTGATGGTAAAATGCACGCAGCAGCATGATGTGATGGTAGAGTGCACGCACCCGGAGCAGTAAGAGGTGATGGTAGAGTTTACGTAGCAGTAAGTGATGCAAGGGAATACGCAGCAGCAGCCGTTGATGAGTTGATGGTAGAGTGCACGTAGCAGCAAGTGCTGGTTGAGCGCACGTAGCAGCAGCAGCAGGTGATGGTAGAGTGCACGTAGCAGCAGTAAGAGGTGATGGTAGAGTTTACGTAGCAGTAAGTGATGCAGGGAATACGCAGCAGCAGCCGTTGATGAGTTGATGGTAGAGTGCACGTAGCAGCAAGTGCTGGTTGAGCGCACGTAGCAGCAGCAATGGTAGAGTGCGCACCGGAGCAGTAGAGGTGATGGTAGAGTTTACGTAGCAGTAAGTGATGCAAGGGAATACGCAGCAGCAGCCGTTGATGAGTTGATGGTGAGTGCGTAGCAGCAAGTGCTGGTTGAGCGCACGTAGCAGCAACATGATGATGGTAGAGTGCACGCACCCGGAGCAGTAGAGGTGATGGTAGAGTTTACGTAGCAGTAAAGTGATGGCGAATACGCAGCAGCCGTTGATGAGTTGGTAGAGTGCGCAGCAGCAAGTGCTGGTTGAGCGCACGTAGCAGCAGCAGCAGGTGATGGTAAGTGCGTAGCAGCAGTAGGTCATGGTAGAGTGCACGTAGCAGCAACAGGTCATGTGAGGTGCGTAGCAGCAGGTCAGGTCAGCAGCAGGTCATGTTAGAGTGCACGTCATGGTGGAGTGCACGCAGATGTAGAGTGCGCATGGCAGCAGCAGCAGGTCATGGTGGAGTGCACGTAGCAGCAACAGGTGATGGTAGAGTGCACGTAGCAGCAGCAGCAGGTCATGGTAGAGTGCACGTAGCAGCAACAGGTCATGGTAGAGTGCACGCTCCGTGAACACAACACACAGAGACCTGAGGTGTTAAGGCCCCTTTTGTGCCTCAGGATTATACCAGTTTTTAAGCAGCAAGATGTCGTATCTGACTCTCACAAAAACTCGTAATAGCGCATTGTGCCTTAAACCTTTTTTTTTATGGAACTGTGTAAAGTTTCAACACAAAACTCCTCCAAGGAAAAGGAAAGACAAAAACAAGGAAAAAAAGAGAAAATAAATGGAAATGGTTTTGAGCATGACTTTATGCTTTTAAGAAAATGGTGGATGGCTTTTTTTTTTTACTGAGAAATTCCGGTTATGACTTTTTTTGATTGATTCCGTGTTGTAAGCTGTCGAGAGAACAAAAACTTATATAAATGCACTTATTATATTAGACTACGTTGTAAGTACACTTGGAGGATACACTCATGATTACACAGCCATAAACATACTCATTAACACACACACACACACACACACACGAGTTCACAGGAAATAAACTTGATTGCTAACATCCTGCTTTTAATTTTGTCTATACACTAATGTTATTATGTCCAACTGAATATGTTAATAAATCATGCAATTTTCATCACCGTCTGGCGCCTCGGGTTAAGACGAACGCTAGTCTGTCAACAGTTTAATTTCATCTCATTTCAGTATTATATTAATTAATTTATTTATTTATTTATTCATTTATTTATTATATATAATTATTTGTGTACTAGTTATTACCTATTTATCATTTCCTCATCAATTTTTTTTTTGGGGGGGGGGCAATTTTCCTCTGGGCCCCTTGATCCACCACACACACACACAGGCGGGAAAGAAGAGAACAGACAAACAGAAACTAACAGACAGACAGACAGACAGAGATATATAGACAGATAGATAGAGAAATATATGTGTGAATTCTTCGCGCGCGCGCGCGTGTGTGTGTGTGTGTGTCATGGTGTACACAGCCCTAAGCCACACACAAGACCATATAAAACACAGAGGACTTGCCAACACTCAAGGGCTCCTCAGTTGTCCTAGAACATCACTTCCTGGCTTTTGGAGACCCCCTAGGCAGTGCTGCATCACCTCCCAGACATCACCTCGCGATTTCCGTCTCTCAAAATTTTGTACACGTTAAGACAAAGTTAACCCCCCCCCCCGCCCTCCCAAGAAAACCTGAACAGTTTATGACAGAGAATAATGTAAAAATCCACGTCAAATTAATGAATATCCATCCTATTAATATCAGTAACGATAATATACAAATATAATTATCCATTACATATTTACATATTAAAATAGGAAACATTTTACTGATCACGTATAGATAATCGTCAAAGGTAATTACATAAATGTGATAATTATCCTGGAAAAGGTATTAGTATCGTGGCTGGTAGAAAGAAAGCAAAATTCACCAACAATGTCACATCAGCCAACAAATTTTACCCTCAGACATAAATTATCAGGAGGAAAATCATATAGAAACGAGAGAAAAAGTTTCCACCAAACACATAACAACAACAACATTAACATATCAGTGTCAGAAATCACGTACGATGCTGAAAAATTAATTATTAACACCACAAACGTAATGATATAAGTCAGACGATCAAAAGTACTCTTATACTCTCTTTAAACAACCAGGGGGAGAGGGGGGATGGAAATGGGAGAGGGAGGTGATGGGAGGGAGGAGGGGATGAAGTGGGAGAGGGAGGATGAAGTGGGAGGAGAGGGAGGGGATATGAAGTGGGAGAGAGGGGGAGGATGGGGGTGGGAGAGGGGGGAGGATGGGGAGGTGGGGAGAGGGGAGGGATGAGTGGGAGGGAGGGGATGAGGTGGGGAGAGGGGATGAAGTGGAGAGGAGGAGAGGGAGGATGAAGTGGGAGAGGGGAGGGGGGATGAAGTGGGAGGGGGATGTGGAGGTGGGAGGGAGGGATGGAAGTGGGAGGGGGAGGGGATGGGGTGGGAGGAGAGGAGGGGAGGGATGGAGGGGGTGGGAGGGGGATGGAAGTGGGAGGGAGGATGGAAGTCTGGGAGAGGGAGGATGAAGTGGTGGGAGAGGGGAGGATGAAGTGGGAGGGGGAGGATGAAGGGGGGAGAGGGGATGGGAGGGAGGATGGAAGTGGGAGAGGGAGGGATGAAGGGGAGGGAGGATGTGAAGTGGGAGGGAGGATGAAGTGGGAGGGAGGGGGATGAAGTGGGCGTTGGAGGTGGAAGGGGAAGTTGAGAGGATGGAAGGATATAAGAAGAGGAAGGGTTGGAGGAGGGGAGGTAAAAGTGGGAGATGCGAGGATGAATGGGGGTAGAGGGAAGGATAATTAAGGGGGGAAGAGGAAGGGGTGTAGAAGGGAAGATGAAGGAGAGTGTTAACACCACAACACACAGTAATGAGAACCAAACAATTTTTTTACCCCCTCACTGGGATCACCCGCGACAGCTCACACACACACAGCCTGAGATGGAACAGTGGATAAGGCCCTATCACGTCTGACATGAAATAGGAGTCTTCACTTATCGACAAACATCATCACCTGCAGGTCTGGGGAGTCGTGACTCTTCATGACCAACACGATGAAGCAACAGCTGGTGATCGCTGTCAATATGTACTGTATATATATTTTAAATGTTGAATAAATGCACTGTGGACGGTGTGTGTGTGTGTGTGTGTGTGTGTATGTATGGAGGGTGAGTGGAGTCGAGTCACGTATGGTGCAGGTGGTGGTGATGGTAAGGATGGTTTATGTGTTTGGTGTAGGTATGGTGGTGTTATGATGGTGACGTGCTGTGGTGATGATGATGGTGCAGATGAGGTGGTGGTAGTGATGGTGATGATAATGATGCAGGTGTGGCAGTGGTGATGATGATGATGATGATGCAGGTGTGGTGGTGGTTATATATTGTTTGGTCCAGGTGTTAGTAGATGAACCTGGTGGGGGAGGAGGAGGTTGGGAAGGGGTTGAGGCATGTGTCTGATGGTGGTAAAAGTTTTGAGTAATTCAGGTATATGGTTCAACTGGTGGTGGTGGTGGTGGTGGTGGTGGTGGTGGTGGGGATGGTGGGGGTGATGGGGGGGGTGGTGTGGTGGTGGTGTGGTGGTGGTGGTGGTGGTGGTGGTGGTGGTGGGGATGGTGGGGGTGATGGGGGGGGTGAGAGAAAGTAGAGAGAGGCTGAAAGGATTATTGGTGGGGGAGTAACGTTGAAGGAGTAATGGTAGGGGAGTATGGTAGGGGAGAGTAATAGTGGGAAGAGTAATGGTGGCGGAGTAATGCTGAAGGACTATGGTGGGGAGAGTAATGGTGGGAGAGAAGAGTGGCAGAGGGGTGATAGACAGTAACAAATAGGTACAGTACACCTGGTCCAAGTCTCTGTTTATTGACACTACCATAATACTGTATATGAAGACAATCTATGTAATTTCACAAGATATAACTATACACACATAACTAACTATACATATACAGGCACAATAAACCATATTTCTATCGTATACAACAAACTTAGCGAATCATAAAGAAGTATTTCACCAAAGACCAGTTAGGAAACGTTGTGTATATCATTTCCAGGATGTATATAAACTCTCCTACACGTATCCAGTCATTTATATTCACACGGCTGCGTCACCTACAGGAAAAAAAAACCCTCATCATAATACACACGATAAAATTAAATACCTGCTGGTTTGTTTGCATACACATTAAATCAATTTGTTTGTTGTTTGATATTGAACAAGATGCATTAAACCTCTTTTTTTGTTTATTGTTTATAAGTGAACAATGCGCAGTAAACCCGTTTTGTTTTAAGCATAAACATACTGTATATAGCGAGTGAACCCAACCACACGTTAATTATACACACACACACACACACACACACACACACATCAACATAAACAAACAGACGGACTTACTGACAGAGACAGTTAGACATGTAGACAGACAGGCGTGTCAGAGAGACAGACAGACGGACGGACAGACAGACACACAACACACAGAGAATATAAAAAAACAGATGCCAGCACAGGATACTCTTCGTCGAAATATGGCCAGTAATTTGAATCATTAAGCACAACAAGTGAGAGAAAAAATACGTGCAAAAGTTATTTATTTATTTATTTATTTATCTATTTATTTAGAGAGAGAGAGAGAGAGAGAGAGAGTGTGTGAGTGTGTGTGTGTGTGTGTGTGTGTGTGTTAATAATACATAGGATAACAAAAGAACCGCTGCATTAAACCCCAAAACTAAACCACAACAGAACTGAGACAAAATATCAAACACTCATTTGCATACAGACCCAACAACCTTCCCCCAAATATCAAAATGACACACTAATATATAATGAGAAACACCTCACACGCAATTAACAGACAACAACACAGTGAAGTAAAGCAGAAACAGAGAAAGAGAGTTGAATATTTATTACCTGTGGTTGAAACAGCGGAAGTCATGATAAGGAACACAGTTAAATGAGGAAATGAAAGACACTTATACTGAACGTCCTGGGGAGGTGTGGGGAAGGGTGGGGAGGGGTGGGGAAGGGTGGGGAGGGGATGACCAAGAGTACACGACTGACTTATCAATTCTGTTAATATTTCAACGACAAAATTCCTCCTCTTTAGTGTCCCTGTGTGTTAATGTCCGTCCTGAGATTTATATATTCATTGTGTAGAATATTAATTTCTGTTATATTCATTTGTTTAGTTTGATTTATTCCCAAGTGAATGAAAAAAAATATTCTGTACATTGTCTGAACTGTTCATTGTTACTCGTTTCAAGGTCACGACAGACAGACAGACAGACAGACAGACAGACAGACAGACAGACACACACAGTACAGGTATACGGGCAATGGTAAACAGTAAGCCAATTCGATCAATGACAGTCTAAGTTACCATATGTCTATTATCATTAAAAAACGACTTTTCTAAACAACACGATGGTAATAAATTTGAAGTTCTAACATATCAAAATCAAAGAACTCTTGAAATATGTCACCATTATTTTGTTTTATATATAATCCTTAATAAACTAAAACCTATTTTGTAAAAGTAGTTATGACGTGCGCGGGGCTCTTCTGACGTCACCAGTTTTATTGCACAATACAAATAATATTCCATAATTAATAACATTGTTTTTTTTTTTTAAATCATCGTAAAATATTTAATTGAAACGAAAACTACTATTTTGATATTCATAAATTTGAGTTACTTATTTATATTTGTCCATATATTTTGTTTATAGAAAGTACCAACAATAACCAATATAGTAATGGAGTTGACGTTTAAATTAAAATAAAAGAGGAAAGTTTTCAAACCCTATACATTAAAAATTCTCACCGTGTTAGAATAAGCCTGACAGTATGTATCTGAAAATCGGTAGTCAGTCGGTTTGGCTATATTCTTAACAAACCTTTTAAAATACAGGATGAATGTATGCATGTATATTACTCTGATTTCAATATTATTTAAGGAGCTGTAGATAGATAAGGACGTTTCCTCAAGTGGAGATTAATGTTTTCCTGTTTAATGGAATCCTACAACCACAGATATCAATCAGGTCTTTAAGGAACATCCACAGTAGAGAAATGACAACGCTTGTAATGATCCAATTATATGACATTATCTTTGACACTACCTACATAAATATACAGACTTACACATATACACACACAGACACATACATACACAGACTTATACACACACACAGACGCAGAATCAAGTGATAAACAACTCATACACACATAGGGACATACACACACATATGAAAGCACTTAAGGTACACAAGGCAACAGCTGCACACACACACACACACACACACACCTCACGAGTCGATCAGATGGAGGTGAAGTGATTGCATACTGTGTGGCTTGTATGTATGTCCCAGCGCATGGTGTACACATGGACATATTTCGATAGTCAGGGTACAGTGACGTGTCCTAAGGTGCCCGTAGGTTACTGGTCATTTTGAAACATATGTACCTTAAAAACTTATATAGCTGCTGTTTTCATTTTGTATCCCTGTAAAGTGAATTCGTGCACAGAATACAACTTTTACCCTTCAATGTCGATTTCCACGCTTGACGAACCAAAGCATCATAGCCTAAACTACTGTATTTTCTATGATCAATTACATAATGTTAGGGATATATTTGAGCTGACTCGACCTCACCTGAGAGAACTTTTCCTTTACTTTAAAACTCGTGATGACATATTAATTTACATGATGTTTACCTGTCTTCTGTCTGTGTCGTGTGGCTCTTAAGTTTTATTGACTTGTGTGTCCACGTGAGGGGTAGCTAGTTCACCGTGAATAATTCAGCCAACTCGTGAAGGAAGGTGGAGGAAGGTGAGCGTGATACGGACACATTTCCACCGTGTTTAAAAGGTTTAAGGACACGGACGAACACATTAAGAGGTTTGAGTGCGTGTGGCAGTGTGCGCATCAAGGACGAGCATTATTCATTTTCATGTCTTACAAAGAGATTAAAATGATATATATTGCAATAAAACTAAAATAATCACAGGATTCCGGACTTAACAAAGAAATTAATATATATCCAATCATACACACACACTCACCCCCCAACACACACACTCACCTCCACACACACTCACCCCCCAACACACACACACTCACCTCCCCCTGTACACACACTCACATCCCCCCCCCCACACACCCAAACATTAATACAGACCACACAAACCACGTCTTAAACTACCACAACAATAACAAATCAACGCACTAACTACGTCCTACAAAATATCAAAACAAATTCACCCCCAAAAAGAAGAATGTCCACTAACCTGCCTGACGACGCCCCCGTGACTGCTGCACACCACCACACACAACAACACACCATCAACGCTAATAACAATAACAGTATCATTACTATAGCTACTTTATATTATTATTAGGTCCTAATTACATAATTACTTTCTAATACTAATTAGCCCATTGAGAGTAACAGCCTCATCAAAAGCGACAACACCACTAGGAATGACATTAATATGGTAATGGACTTGATCATAATGTTAAGATCAGCCAAACTAATCGGCTATATTTTTATTTGTAATATTTGTTTCGGTAATAACGTGAAAACACCATAAAAACTAAATAAAATATAACAATCATTTTTGACAAGAACTGCGATGATAACTTTGATATTAAACGATGACAATAATGAGCTAATGATGGTTGGTGGTACAGAGATAGTGTGTTGGGAACTAAATTCTTTTTGTTTTCCTGATGTAAATTTTTTTTTATCAAGTTGTGTTAAATAAGAGAGTCTTCCCTAAACCCCATCTCAGCATAGAAAATGTATCCAATATTCGCTCCAGTTGTGTGTGTGTGTGACCCAAGAACCAGCAAGTGTCACGACAATAAAACAACTTTACCTATCGACTATCAATTTTATATTATAGACCCACAATACATTTAATAATACTTTAAATTACTTAGTTTTCCCGCAAATTACATTTTAGATCATTGTGAAAATCGTGAAGGGTAAACACTTATAGAACATGTTTTGTGAATGAGGAAATTAGTGTGTGAACTATCATGCCCTCCCTCCCTCCGTCTTACTCGTTCCCTCCTTCTATCCCTCTCCCTCCCTCTCTCCATCCCTCCTTCCTTGTCTCTTTCTCTCCCTCGCTTCCTCTCTCCTTGTCTCTCGCATTCCCTCTCTTCCTATCAACCACTTCCTCTCTCCAGCCCTCCTCCTTTTCTCTCTCCCTCCTTCATTTTTCTCACTCTCTCCCGCTCTCTATCTCTCATTCACTCCCTCCTGCCCCCCCCTCTCTCTCACCCCCTCCCTCCCGCCATCTCTTGCTCTCTTGCATGATATCACAGTTTTGCAAAAAGAAAAGAAAATAATTTTAAAAAGGTGACCCATTGCCCCTGCCTCGCGTGGTGAGTAATCTTGAACTTTGACCTTACAGTTCCCTCAGTTGCTTTATTCACAAGTTAAAGTTCTATCGAGTACAAGTAGTAGTTTTGTGTGAATCTTAACCGTCAAATACAAACACACACAAAGAAACAGACAGACAGAGACAGACAGACAGACAGACAGAGACACACACACACAGTCTTCTCTGACCCGAAGCAAAAACGTGCAAGCTGGAGACAAACATGCAACATTTGACCTTCAGCTGTAACCTTGACCTTCAACTATTATTATTATTACAAGTATCATCATTCCACACAGTCTCATTGGTTTACCATGTTCAAAAACAGTTGGGGAAAAATATATACAAACAACTGAATTAATAAACAGTATACACTCAAGAGCCGCAAACATCTCCCTGAATTAAAATCAAACTAAGAATCACGGTTGAGCTTGAGACCACACCACGCCACTATGAGACGTCAAGAGTCCCAAGTCATTCAAGAACCAACGATATGTATGTCAAGCAGGCCACGTGGAGAGAGGGAAAGAAAGAAGTGGATGAGATGTTAAACCAAAGTAAGAGATATTATTATGAGGGGGAAAATGAGCAGACCAACACCAGATAATAGAGATCCTCAACTGGTGCCCTACGAGATGAAAGACGACTCGGGGGAGGACCAGACAGGTAGATGCCATCAGTAAGTGTGGAGGTGCTCAGTTCAGTGGGCAGGAAAGACTAGAGGCAAAAGACAGATACAGCACACGGGAAAGGACTTAAATTAGCAGTGAACTAATGTAGATAGATAGATAGATAGATAGATATAGATAGAATGGATAGATAGATAGAATGGATAGATAGATAGATAGATAGAAACAAATGAACTATTTTACTAAAGCTTCACCTACTGGGGGGCTAAATGACCACAAGACGACGGAGAAGATAACCACGTTGGATGTGAAGGAGGTGGCGGGCGTGAGGTGGCAGAGGACACAATTACTCTGAGTGGTGCACCTTTCATTCACGCCCCCTCGTCTCCCCCCTCCCTCGCCCCATCCTCCCTCCCCCCGGCGCTCCTACACACACACACATAGTACTCACCTCAAAACCCCAAGTATCAAGGCCTTAAGAACGTTGGTTTCTATGTGGACTACTATGTAACTATAACCATCTTGGAGCATCATAGAACATAAATGCTACGATGGGAGGGGGGAGTAAGGGAGAGGGGGAGTAAGGGAGAGGGGGAGTACGGGGGATGTGGGGTGAAGTAAGACAATATGGCAATAGGAAAGGGGATATGAGGGAGAGATGAGTGGCACTGGGGAAAGAAGTAGGAGGGAGGGGAGAGTGACACTGAGAACTGGGAGAGGAGGAGAGTTGAAGTAAGATGGGGGGGGGAGGAGGATCAAGGGGAGATAAAGTGGGGGAGGGGGGGAGAAGGGAGGCAAGGTGGACGGGGAGGTGGGGTGAAGGAGAAGGGAATGTGCAGGAGGGTGGGTAGGATCAGGAGGAAGGGGAGGGATGAAGAGGAACTGAAGGAGGAGTGGAAGATTAAGGTGAAGTAGGAGGGGAGAGGTGAAGGAGAAGTGGGAGGTGAAGGAGAAGGGGAGAGACGCAGGAAGGGGGGGTTGCAGGAAGGGGGGGGGTGCAGTAGGAGGAGGGGAGGGGGGATAACAGTAATAGTAGGGGGCGTAGTAGTGTGGTTAGCGAGGATTGGTGTACCCTGCCCGTCCCGGAGCTCTGAGACAAGCTGGGTGTAATGCAGCGCGTGACAGACAGAAAGCCAGACAGCGGCGCGGCCTACAAGATAACTGTAGCAATTGTGTCACTGTTTATAGAATTACCCCAGCTTGCTCCCCTGCTCCAGCTAGTCCTCTCACTCTCCCGGCGTTTTAATATTAACGAGTAATGTCCCAGAGATTTAGTATTAATGAGTAATGTTGAGAAAACCCACGTATTAAATGTTGTCTGCCTATTAAACCTGATAAATTCTCTCTCCGCATAATGGAGGGGACACACACATACACTCTGAACCAAAGCTTGTGACTGTCTCAATTTATTTTTTTATATACGTATACGTTTGTTTCTCATTAATGCAGATTATAAATTAAATTGATTATTGATACATACAGTATAAGCATCCTAAGAACATAGACACAAAAACTGTCAAAAAATTCCAGTAAGAAAATGTCATCAGCGACCGTCTCGGAAAAATCTGATGAAGGTGATGTATCCATTAAAACCGATACACAAAAATAAAAGCAGGATCTATACACACAAACACGACGAATATGGAATCAGTATATACACTACCAATACCACTCCCACACACCTACCTATGTCCTTGCTTTCCCCAATAACATTCATGATGCATAAAACACATAATTAGCATTTACGTACAGATTAAGCTTGTCAAGAGAACCCCGCCAGCAGTAAATGCCAACGGGGTACATCACGAAAACTTCCAAACACTTGATACATCCCATCAATCACGACGATAAACCCAAAGCTTGAAATCTGCTCACAGCTCCAAATACAGAGTCAAGTTATCCACAAAACCTCAAAAGCAAACATCACCAGTTAATGTCTCTTAAATCTCTCTCACTCCCTCCCTCACCCTTTCTCTCACTCTCTCTTGCTATGTGTGTCTGTGTTTGCAACGACTCATCCCAAAAGATGAAGGTCACTAAATTTCCGGATTAGGAACAAAAAAAAAACTGAATTTTGGTTTGGTTAAGTAACGTTACATAATAATTGTGCCTTATGTTAGGATTAACTTGGCAATGTGAAAAGAAGGTCGGATCATGTTAAGTTAGCTTAGGTTAATGTAGGTGAGGTTAGGTTAGAATATATTAAGTTAGGTTAGGATAAATTAGGTGTTGTTTTAAGTAAAGTTTAGATTACTAGAAGTTAATTTAAGTTAGATCACAGGTTTCAAGTCTATAATTATCAAGTCCCTAAAAAAAAAGATACCCAACACACACACACACACACGCACACACACACACACACACACACACACACACACACACACACACACACACACACACACACACACACACACACAGCATCAGTGTATCAACAGATCCCACCCACCAGTTGGATAATCACATTGCATCCTTTTTTTTCCCCCCCTCCCTCTTTGTTGTTCTGTTTCTGGTTGGTTATAGATTATAGATTATTGAAGCCCAGCATCAAACGCAACTATAAATTCGGCAGGGCAGACATCTTTATGGCCATCATACGTACACGTCAGTTCAACACGTCGGCTCGTCACTTGACTGATTATGCTCTCATATCTGTATTGATTCACCTCAATAGCGATATTGTTTTTATGTTACCTCCCAGTCTCGCTGTTGGCCTGAAGGGGGGGAGGTTTGTGGCCTTGGGGGATGAGTGAGTGGGTGAAGGGGGTGACAATGGGTGAAGGGGGTGAGAATGGGTGAACGGGGTGAGAGTGGGTGAACGGGGTGAATAAGTGGGTGAAGGGGTGAGAGTGGGTGAAGTAAGTGAGTGAAAGGGGGAAGTGAGTTGGTGAAAAAGTTGAGTGGGTGAAAGGGTGAGAGTGAATGGGTGAAGAGATGAGTTACAGGGTGGGTGGATGAGTGAACTAGTGAAGGAGGAGGGGGTGAGTGAAGGGGATGTGCTAGTAGATGAATTATTAAAAAATGAGATGAGTTACTTGGTATATTTATGGTTTTAATTCGTTGGGTGGGTAAGTGAACGAGTGAGTGAGTTAGTGAGTAAATAAATAGGCTAGTTAGTGAGTTTCTGAGTAAATAAGTGAGTGAGATAGTAGGTGAATGAGTGTGTTAGTTAATGAAGAGTGTATGAGCTCGTGAGTGAATAACTTAGTGGATTAAAGAGGTAATGGGTGAGTGACTAGTTTAGGGAGTGAGTTATTGAATGAGTTTGTGGGTGATTTAACATCTAGCTTGTCTGTAGGACCGCGTGTCATCAACAGAGAGTAGGAGGGAGGGAGGGAGGGAGGGAGGGAGGGAGGGAGGGGGAGGAGGGAGGGAGGGAGGGAAGGGAGGGAGGAGGGAGGAAGGAAGGAAGGAAGGAAGGAAGGAAGGAAGGAAGGAAGGAAGGAAGGAAGGAAGGAAGGAGGAGGATGGCGATTTCAAGCGTGGGGAGTGCTGTGTATGGGTGTATGGGGGGGGGCGACAGTCATGCGTCAGTGCGTAAGCTTTGCTGACTGCCTTTAGAATTCAAGCTTACGAATTTAACTGCACATATATCCATTTGACTACGTTTTATAAATCTCAATGTGTTCCTTTACTGATTTAACTGATTGATTCTTTTCACGTATGAGGGATGTTTATTTTTCAATCACCGTTTAATACAACAACTGACCAATTCTATATCATCAATATTCCTCGTTACGACAGTACTTTAAGACCGTAGTTTTGTATCTGCGTGAGTGTATGTACATAAGCCATATTGAGTGAGTGAGTGAGTGAGTGAGTGAGTGAGTGAGCCTAATCGCGTGTGATCATCAGATTCAGATTAAACAAGAGTGATGAGGATTGGATCGACGGGGGTTAGCTGTCGGGGAGGGGGGAGGACGTAGGGAGGGGGAGGTAGAGAGGGGGCGAGGGATATGGTGGGTGAGAGTGGAGAGGTAGGCGTGGGGGAGGGAGATGAGGGGAGGGGGGAAATGGGACGGTGGGGAAATAGAGAGGAGATAGTTGAGGAGGAGGAGAGGAGGCAAAAGCAGGAGGAGAGGAAGTGGGAAAGGAGTAGCTATGTCCACCCTGAGTTCACCAGAGAGGAGGGATGAGGAGGAGGATGAGGAGGATGCAAGAGGAGGAGGCAGGAGGGAAGAATAGGGAAGACACGGAGAGGAGGAGACGAAGAGGAGGAGGCAGAGAGAAGAGTGCAGGATGTAATTAACCTAACACCCACCATCAAGTTCTCCGTCTCGCTGACACTCGACATGACTTGTAAGCGATGTCCACCCTATTGGCGACACACACACACACACACCAGCCCCAATAAAAATCATCAGATGTGAAGGTTTGGATTCAATTCACCACCTTGCAAATAATCTGTAGGTTTAGTTCTCCCATTAAGATGCAAATGATGGACAACTAATTCATATGGTAATGAGGTGCTGTATACAGTATAAGGTTTACAAACTCTAATTTTGGGAAGTTGTTGCTTGGAAACCTCGGCTCGTCTCTGGTCAGCTGGAGTCGTTTGAGGTCTATTTGGGGGTCATGTAGGGTTCACGGGAGTCATGTAGGGGTTACATGGGGGTCATGTAGGGGTAACAGGAGTCATGTAGGGTTCAAAGGGGTCATGTAGGGTTCAAAGGGGTTATGTAGGGTTCAAAGGGGTCATGTAGGGTTCAAAGGGGTCATGTAGGGTTCAAAGGGGTCATGTAGGGTTCAAGTAGGTTATCTAAGGTCATATAAGTCAATGGCTCTTCTATTATACGTCTCATTCAATATACAACACAGTGTGAATAACAACACTTGTCACGTCTTGCTGTACAACCCAGTATCTAACCAACCCATTAAACAATTACATTAAATGTACCATCACCCGTCACCGTCACCACCACACGTCACTATCATCCGTCACCATCACTCGTCACCACAACCTGTCACTATCATCCGTCATCATCACCCTATTACCATAGTAACGAGTACATTAGTATTGGTTTAAATCCTGTTAAAAAAATATTCCTGAGTACCATAGTGATTCTTATTACCTGTTACAGACTAAAAACTAACAAAAAATCATTAAAAAACCGTTCAGATGTAGCAGCCGAAGATAATGACGACACACACCGCACACCCAATTACACCCCGCTGGAATTGTCTCCATTATTGGTCTCCTAAATATTTACAGTTCACTATTTAACCCCTTGAGTACGATGACTTAACCCCCCCTTGAGGAACGAAGACTTTAGCCACGTGAGGATGATGACAATGCAGGTGTTGTCGGCGAGGAACACTTAGCATTATCATTAACATCTCTACAAAATCCCAGACTATTTATGGTAAGAACGTCAACTGAAATTATCCTATTATTATTTTTCATTTATACAGTTTTATTTATTTTTCTATGATAACCATTTACACAATGGGGATATTTCTAGACCGTTTAAAATACTTTGTTATCACCGACCGCACCATATTTTCACACAAGGATGCAGTATGTCTTGTATAAATACCAACAGTCTAATCGATCCCTCATCTATTTTGCATAGTATCCCACAAGGTTCTCTTCCTGGATCACTATTGTTTCTAAACCACAGCAAACTTGTACTATTCCTTTGTTATTGGTAGATGATGATAATATGTATGTCGGACACACAAACCCTCCTCATTTTGATTATTATCTTGAGTCATAAATAAGTTAATGTCAGGAACTGAATAATGTGGAATAGATTCTTGATAAAAATTAAAATGTTTACCGGAAGGAAAGATAACTTCTCATACGCACACGACGCCTCTGTTAATACTGTTCTCAAACGTCATTAGACATCACGCTTCAATAAGGATCATCATTTATGCCAAGGTACAACTCTTCGCTTTTATAAGTATAACTAAATGGAAATTAGTTCGTATTTGATAAAAAAAAATGTTGCGTTTCATTTAAGACTTCGCTTTTTATCTAAATATAGCCAAACTATATCTAAATTAGGTCAGGTCAGGTTAGATAACAATAGGTTAAGTTCGTAATGCTGTTATTAATTAATATATTGTATTATCATTATTCAAAAAACTAAATTGCATTACTGAAAAAAACACGAACATCACTATATCACAGTCATCCCCATTTAGTATGACATCATTACACATAATAGTAACAGAATCCTTATCACCTTCTTAACACATGATCAGTACATTAACACCACTGATTAGAGAGATAAGGTGTTAGTAGCTCTCAACACACACACACACACACACACACACACACACACACACACACACACACACACACACACACACACACACACACACACACACACACACACACACACACACACACACACACACACACACACACACACACACACACACACACACACACACCATTAACTCGGGAATCATGCTGTGAATAATGGCGTCAAGTCCAATTCTATACCAACACGACCATAAAGGACAAATATATTATATATGGAAATTTTATAGCGCTGTTATTCCCTCTGCAGTAAAAATGAACATACATATACGCACATGCATATGCATGTGTGTATGTTTGTGTGTGTTTATGTGTGTATGAGAGTAAATGTGTGTATGCTGATGTGTGTTTATGTGTGTGCGTGAATTTGTGTGCATGTTAGTGTGTAGTTTTGTGTGTATGATGGCGTTCGTCATACTCGATTCATGAGTGACAGCAAAGTAGTAGTATGAGGGAGTGAATGTGTGTTAATGTTTGTGTGTTTATGAGTTTGAGTGAGAGAATGAATGTGTATGTGTGTTTATCTCCGTGTGTTTATAATAACGATAAGAGCAAATTTAACGCAGAGAAGCAACATGGCACAGATCGGTACAGCAGAGTAATGGGCAGAGTACAGCAACAGCAGTCATAACAAAGCACAGTACAGCACTTTAAAAAGCTGGTTTTCCGGCATCTTCGTGGTGTAGATTAATACAGTATAACCTTTTTTTTCTATATTTTCAATTTTTTCCCGTTCTTTTCCCAGGCTCCGTTGTGGTTCGTTTGACCGGTGCGCGGGTGGGCTAATTCCCGTAAAAAAAAAAGGTACAGCACAACAAACACATCAAGCAGCGTCGGAACAGCAGAGGGGTGCGGTTCGAGGCAGGTGAGTCGTACTGGCCGCAACACCACATGAGGCAGGAGCTGTCACCCTCCAGCTGTACTTATATCCTGTGGAAGGTTGACAGCTGTCTTTCTGTCTGATGCTGCTTATTGATGAGCTGCTACGATAGTTGTCCCACTGCTGTTCTTCAATGCGGCGCTGAAACGATGTAAGTGTCTTTTCCTCTCGCTATTCAGTACCGTGCTGTGCTGAAAAAACGGCTGTTCCTTTTTTATCTATTATTTTTCAGTGCATGAAGCCAGGCTCTCGTTCACTCTGTGCTCGGATGTAACTTCAGGAAGAACGTTCCTTCCCTCCCCACCCCCCCTACTGTTCGGTTGCTAGGCTAAGGGAGAGCGACGTGAAACAGGGAGACATAAACTCCAGCAGCAGCAGGTGTGTTGGGCAGGTGAGTCATTAGCCTCAATATTTTCAGAACAGGAATACTCAGCAGTTATCGTTGACTGTGTGTGATATACCTCGAGGCAGCAGATGGTAGAGTATATCACTATGAAGTATACAAAGAGAGATATAACAAATATGTTTTACCCGGCTAGACTGGAGAGATATGTTATAGTGAATAATGGTATGAATGAATCACAACACGACGACTGATAATTTGTATTTTGTTAATGGTAAGTTGAGAGTATTTGAGGCGCTATACCAAGAGGTGAGTGTGTGTGTGTGTGTGTGTGTGTGTGTGTGTGTGTGTGTGTGTGTAAGGAAGTGGTCTATAATTCTATGATCAGTGTCATGTCATAACTCTTAGCTTATATGAACTAACTCTCAAACATATACGTGTATATAGACAGACCACACACACACACACACACACACACACACACACACACATACATCTATTAAAATGAATCATATACAGTACTTGACAACCGAGTAACATTAACAGATGGTCGGTGAAATGTGATAACCACTATAGATTATTCCTCATGTACCTGAAGTCAACTCTGCTTTAACTCTACAATGATAAAAGAGGATACAAAAGGTGGCCACCATCGGATCGCATGTGTCAAGAGTTTAGATGCTTGGAGTGTAAGTAAAGAAACCACGTAGAAACAGTAACTTTGGGTTGATCAGGATAAAAATTGTAACACAAAGATGAAAAATTAAAAGAGATAAAAAAGTTTGGTTATAAAATAAAATATATTTCATTACATAAACAATAAACAAAGCGAAAAGTGTGAAATTATTAAGAGAAAGCTTATGTGTCATTAAAATGTAATAACATCATGCAAAATACACAACTTACAATAACATTAGCCATAGTCCTAAAAAAAAAAGTTAAAACCAGTTTATATAAACATACACATCAACGAAGACATACCCGCATGGAGAAAGTAACCCGGAAATAGTGACCCCTCTCTCTCTCTCTCTCTCCAAGTACCGGTGCCGGGTGGTCAAGGCACGGGGGGGTGTAGTGGGAGGAGGAAAGAAAATCAGAATGCATACAACCGAATATTATCTGGAAAAGTACAAATCATGCAGAACGTACGGCCGTATAAACAAACACGCCATTTTGACTCGGCAGAGAGACAAAGGAACATCTTGCTGCGTTATCTCACCGTCTGTAAATAATTTCCCTCTCGATGTGAGGAGTCGTGGGGAGAAGGAAATGCGGCCTTCATGTTATTGTCCGTCCAAGAAAAAAAAATGGTCTTTGTTGGGCAGTATTATCGAGATAGTGTGAGGTTACAATTGTCTTCTTCTCTTCAAAGTGATTTACAGTTAGACGCACGGGAAGAAGAAAGAAAGAAAGAAAGAAAGAAAGACGAAAGAAGAAGAAGAAAGAAGAAATAAAAAGAAGAAGGAAGGAAAAGAAGAAGAAATACAGTGATGGTGGTGGATGGAGTGACGTGGGAGAGTGAGAGGCAGATTTTCAGGTTTTCCTCCCATGCAAGAGCTGTGGGCTAGTTTATTGGGCACCCCCTTATATCCTGTGTAAGGCAAAGCATCACAGAGCCCAACAGGAAAACATACAGAACTCATACTTGCCTTCAACAGGGTTAGGGTGAGGTGCATTGAGTCAGGTGAGGGCAGGTGGTGACGGAGAGGGCAGGTGGTGATGGTGAGGGCAGGTGGTGACAGTGAGGACAGGTGGTGATGGAGAAGGCAGGTGGTGACGGTAAGGGCAGGTGGTGATGGTGAGGACAGGTGGTGATGGTGAGGGCAGGTGGTGACGGTGAGGGCAGGTGGTGATGGTGAGGACAGGTGGTGATGGGTGAGGACAGGTGGTGATGGTGAGGGCAGGTGGTGATGGTGAGGACAGGTGGTGATGGTGAGGGCAGGTGGTGACGGTGAGGACAGGTGGTGATGGTGAGGGCAGGTGGTGACGGTGAGGACAGGTGGTGAGGACAGGTGGTGACAAAACGAGAAGTAGAAATAAATAACGTTGAAGGAGGAAAAGAGTAAGAGGAGGGGTAGAGTAGGAGGGGAGTAGCAGGAGAAGAGGGGTGGACAAGGGAGGAGGAGAAGGGGGGAGGAGGAGGAAGAGTAATAGGGAGGAAGATTAGAAACAGGAGGAGGGAGGAGGAGGAAGATTAGGAGAATTATGAGGCGGGGTACCTGGAGGGAGGCAGAGGGGGAGAGTAGAAGGAGGGGGAGGAATAGGAGAGAGAAGAGTAAAAGGCGGGAGAGAAATAGAATGAGGGAAGGAGTAGAAAAAGAGGAGGAGGAATAAAAGGCGAAGAAGGAAGGGGCTGTAGTAGCAGGAGGGAAAAGAAAGAGGAGGGAGAGGAGGCACTAGTAAGGTGGATAAGAGCACTAAGAGGAAGGTGTCGTCCATCATACTGTACATACCATTCAGACTCACGAGGCTGTAGGAACAAACGAGGATGCCGAGAATCGCTATTATCTGGTGAAATATCGCTGACGTGTAGGACAGACAGACAGCGGAAGTGAAGACCCTACTCAAGGACAGAGAGGGCAGAGGTCAGATAAGTTTCAAGGTTACTAAAAACATAACGAGACAATCATCATTTCGTAAGACACCCACAAACGGTACGAAATTCTACTAGGGTTTACATTTATCACCTGTTCGAGCCACTGTATTCGGGGGTAATGTTAGTAACGAGATTAACTATTATAATTAAATATCACGACAGATGAGAGGGGGGATAAGTTAGTACTCTGGTATTCATCTACATCCGGAGTCCTCTAATACGAGGGAAGAAACATATTAAAAGAGATTTATCTACGTGTATCATCTATTACTTGAAACTCCTTAATATAAATGTTAAAAGTTGTAGTCTATCCACGTGTGTCTTGTGTCAGCTGGAGGTGGTCCGGCCCGGCCCGTGGACAACAAGGCTCCACACAAATCATTTACCTCCTCCCTCTCAAACCTGTACAGTGCAACGCTGGCGACCTGACACTCCTGCGGCCGTCTTGTCACGCCACATGATATATTTGTCAGCTGTGTCCGGAAATAAGATGTTGATTCCGCATGAAAATAGGACCTTCAGCATCGTCCTGTCGCAACCCTACATCTGAGTGGCCCGTAACTGACATCTGGTGCTTAGGGGTGTCCCTCACAGGGGAGGAAATTACACTACAGGAAGCCAGAGTTCCCCCTACAACAGGGTGATACGTGAAGGTGCGCGCCCTGGAGTAAACTCAATCTTCTTTGAGAGATGGGCGTCTTTGTGTGCTGACCTGGGGTGAGTTAAGAGTAGTCCTAGGGTGAACATAAATGGTAAGGGCTTATTAGGGAAGGAAGTAAGGAAGGTCGATCTTTATTGAACAAGGATACGTATAGTGATGAAAATATTGCCATAAGTTAACACATCATATTTCAAATTATTATATTCATGAAAATAACAATATAAACATCGACAGTTCATATTGGGACCAGTGAACACTTTATAACTTTAAAATATTATCTTAAGGCAAGTGAACATTCTGAAAGAACAAAATGCTCATCAAGGGACTCAGCATTTACTTACTGCCTCGATTCGTTAACTCATCAAATACGTAGTTCATTGATCCATCAACTCAACAATCACATATACACTTCATGGACAGTTTAAGTTCACCACCGCCAATTTCTCGGTCACCGTCTGTTGAGGCTCTTACTCACAGTCGGGAACCGTAAACACGTGTACGTCAACCTACTGCTGACGACTCAACAGCGATTCAGTCTTCCTAATACCCCTTGTATATCCCCGAATTATATGTCCCATGTTAAGTTCAAGAGCCCAGCGTACTTAACCTGTGATAACAAGTTCGTTTGGCAGGTGAGATTAGTAGGAAACATAAGTTCGTAAGTCAGGAGAGTTTACACACAAAACCAGAGTTGCCAACATCAATATATGGAAAACTATATCAAACATAATCACGATTTTGCACCAGAGTTTACTGAAATGTCGTCCCAAAACTACGTATTAGTGTTAACAGCAGTATTCATATCACTGAGTCAGTCAGTTGCTACACAGGAGATGAGATGCTGTGCTTAATTGCCGATACAATCTTACCCCGATCACTGCTCTCCCAGAGTTTTACAAGTCTTGGTTCGTTTCAGGAGTAGTGTATGCTAATCTCTGAATCAGGGAACATGTTTTGAGGAAGTCACTTGTATAATCACAAGTAGACAGGTGTCGGGACATAAATTCAATGCAAAAGTTGGCAAATAAAAGTTCAGCTCTGATTACAGTTTTTAAAAAGATGTTCCCTGCTTGTACTATATATTGCATAATGCAGTAGAACAAAATAATCGCAGGTACTATCACATGTTTCGATTTTCGTTTAACATGCATTCTGATGTTCTCCTCACACACGTTGTACAACACACAGTACGACTTTGTTTACTACAGCTGGGTAAATTTCCAGGTCTGCGTCCAGTCTGACCTAAATTTGTGCAATTTTTCTTTGCTTGTATTTAGAAGGCGTCGGTAATAATCTTATGGATCACTCGAAACATCCAAGCATTCAGCAGTCACCTTTTATTTTCCCCAGAATCACTAAGCTTGCTTGCAGAAATTCTAAGGCTAAGCGTTACTTAGGCAGCGTTGATTGTGTGAACGTTTACCCATGACACGTCACACTTTATACCAAAGCTTAAATGATTATTGTCGACAGAAAACGCAGGTATATCATACACGATCTGTAGACGAATACCGTATGTACAGTTCAAATAAATGGCTTTTGACATATCTATTTTGAATTATACACAGTAAATATTACAAAATTTCGGACTATACAATGAAAAAAGATAACATGAAATTTGATAGTAAAAAGTCTGTAAATTTTAAGAAAATTGAATAATTGGTGTACGAATATACTGTATACACACTATATCTACTTTTTGACTGTCGAGCTGTACAACACGCATTACTGTACACCCACTAAAAATTATTCAGCACCCTTACGGCGTGATACAATATGACACGGGTGCCGAATAATTTTTTTATGGGTGTACAATACATCACTTCCCCTAACCCCTTATTTCACATTATATCCAGCCCTTGCAAACCATGGTTTTCCTAATAGCAGAAGAACATCATATAACACCGCAGTTGACGAAGGATTACTGAAATATAGCAATAAATGTTACTTACCTTGTGTGTGTTAGGTGGTGGTGGTGGTCCAGTGTGTGTCACCATTCAATATTTTCATCATTATCAATCACTATTTAATTGCATCAATTTCCGATCTATTTTTCTTTATTTCGCATCACTAGTTTTAAGAATTATCATATTACTTTGACGGCACAGGTATAAGGTGTCACAGGTATAAGGTGTCACAGGTATAAGGTGTCACAGGTATAAGGTGTCACAGGTATAAGGTGTCACAGGTATAAGGTGTCACAGGTATAAGGTGGCACAGGTATAAGGTGTAACAGGTATAAGGTGTCACAGGTATAAGGTGGTACAGGTATAAGGTGTCACAGGTATAAGGTGTCACAGGTATAAGGTGTCACAGGTATAAGGTGTCACAGGTATAAGGTGGTACAGGTATAAGGTGGTACAGGTATAAGGTGGTACAGGTATAAGGTCACAGGCATAAGGTGTCACAGGCATAAGGTGTCACAGGCATAAGGTGGTACAGGTATAAGGACAGGTATAAGGTGGTACAGGTATAAGGTGTCAGGTATAAGGTGTCACAGGTATAAGGTGTTACAGGTATAAGGTGGCACAGGTATAAGGTGGCACAGGTATAAGGTGGTACAGGTATAAGGTGGTACAGGTATAAGGTGGCACAGGTACAAGGTGTCACAGGTATAAGGTGTCACAGGTATAAGGTGTTACAGGTATAAGGTGTCACAGGTATAAGGTGGCACAGGTATAAGGTGGTACAGGTATAAGGTGGTACAGGTATAAGGTGTCACAGGTATAAGGTGTCACAGGTATAAGGTGTCACAGGTATAAGGTGTCACAGGTATAAGGTGGTACAGGTATAAGGTGGTACAGGTATAAGGTGGCACAGGCATAAGGTGTCACAGGCATAAGGTGTCACAGGCATAAGGTGTCACAGGCATAAGGTGGTACAGGTATAAGGTGGTACAGGTATAAGGTGTCACAGGTATAAGGTGTCACAGGTATAAGGTGTCACAGGTATAAGGTGTCACAGGTATAAGGTGGCACAGGTATAAGGTGGTACAGGTATAAGGTGGTACAGGTATAAGGTGGCACAGGTACAAGGTGGCACAGGTATTCACTTCACTAATCCAGGTACACACATTTCATAATTCTTAATCACCTGACTATTAAAAAGACCTGTTATTTTTCTTAACAGGTTCTAATAATTTTCCTTTGGGTTAATTTTAAACTGATAATTTTCTATGGTGATTCAACTTGTGATTTAACCTGGTTCATAGTTTTTGTGTTGGTTGGTAGTGACTTGTCAACCTGTAAAGAGAAGGAAGCAATATTAGATGCAGAATATAACTGTTTAAAATATATATATATATATATATACCCTGTATACCTAAAACAATCATATGCTGGGGGCAGGTAATATACTGTATAAGTAAACCACCTTCAAGCATCTAGGAGTGTTATAACTTTTAAGTAATACATTATGACGATTCCTTATTCTTTAAGTACTAGTATAGGCTTCAGAAAATTTTAATAAAAATATAATTTGTATTTTTTAGTAATCTATTACTTTAAAAGTTTTGAAATAAGTGAATTAATATAATCTTTAATTTCCTAGTAATAGTATAAGGCTTAGTAAAAAAATAAATCAAACTTCTAACTACTGTATGACGGACTAATAAAATACACCTGGCAGCGAGTCTAATGATGAGCATTATACAGGTAACTGACAATGATGACGAGTGATTCCTATTGACACTAACTTTACTCAACTCTCCATGGATGAGAAAATAAATCATATATGAATAACTTGTACATTATGAGGTGAGTACAGTTGCCAAAATACACAAATGGAGAACCAGCAGGTAACCAAGGATGAATAAACACCCTCCCCCCAAAAAAAAATTTATTCAAGAGTGTACTGAAATTATCATCGATATACCATAGTTGAATATAAGATACACAAGATATATATATAACGAACGTAATTGGTTCCAGAACCTCGTTCGTTATAGCATTCGTTCGTTATAGGATTAATCCGTTCCAGGCCCCCAAATACAACCACCTAACACTGAAAAAATTATGTGGAAAATGTAAAAAATACGGTACTTTATCTTAACTTAGTGTTATTCAGCATGCAGGTACCCCTAAACACTGGCACATCACTATCACTTCCACTGGGAGTCTTGGCTTTAAGGTCCTCAAACAATTGTTTAGCCTTCTCACAAATTATAGCTTCACTAATGTTACCACCTGCCATTTCTTTCTCCTTTATCCACACTAAGAGTAAATTTTCCATCTCTTCAATCACATTACACTTTGCTTTGCTAAGTCTAAAGATTCCCTTAGCCACTTGCACAGTTTTTAACTCCTCTTTATTCTTCAAAATCGTACATATAGTCGATTTAGCCATCCCATATTCATCACTAAGTTTCGCAATACTTCTTCCATTCTCACGTTTCTTTACAATTTCTTTCTTAGTTTCAAGGGTTATTAGCTTTCTCACTCGCTTTGGACGACTCATTGTTACAATTGTATACTAGTATAACAAAATAGTTATACAAATAACGCGAATTTCCACATCAAAAGACGAAATTTCAACAATAACAGTGGTACACAATGAGACAAAGATGGCGCCTGACGCTCTTGTTGTGGGTCGCGGTACAACAATATTCATGCGCCAGGCGAAGTAGTCCCGTATTCATCCGCGTTCGTTGTAGGAGTTGCGTTCGTTATAGCATTCTCAATTTTATAGGTAAAACCGTTCGTTATAGGAATATTCGTAGTAGGATCCGTTCGTTATAGCATACAGTATATATATTTCATGTGTATTCTCTTAATATTCTTAGTAGCAGTTAAGATATTCTGCAAAGTTTAATCTTCATTTATTATTGAGAATTACAGGTAAAGACTTTAATATTCACCCTTAAATGTGTTCTGTGATCCTTAATACCAAAGACATTAATTGTTGCCTCAATAAAACGCGGGTAGATCATACACATACACAGAAGCTGTAGACGGTGATGTACTTCTCAAGGAAACAGCATTCTTTAAGGTTTATTATGAATTAAACATTTTAAGATGTCGGAATTTTCAAAGTATAAACGAGAACATTGAACTTGATAATCAAAATCGCGAAAATTCCAAGAAAACGGAATAATTCTCATGTAGGTAAAATACACAAACCAGTTTCATACATCAAGTAAGATTACACGGAAAAACATAAACACAGAAGTCAAGCGAGTTTACTGATGAAACCAGTCGCAGGTTGAGGCTGCATCAGCGTTATATAATGTATATTTGCATTATAATATTACACACACACACACACATAAATATATATATATATATATATATATATATATATATATATATATATATATATATATATATATATATATATATATATATATATATAGAACCTATAACATGATTTTGTCGCCTCTATCTCCGTCTCTAATAATATAAATATATCGTCTTATATTGCGTTGGGTCTGGTAAGGTTAGGCCAAGTTTTTCCGTCAATATCGAGGGAATTTTTTTGTCAGAAACTGGAATCACAAGGAAATTTATTAGGGTGTTGATGTTATAATGTTTACTTGATCTTTTATTATGTAATTTTATGTTAGATTATACAAAAGACGTCAACTCTTAGTAATTATAACACAAATACACCTCTCAAGTGTTTTTTTTAGATGATTATCAACAAGATCTTTTGTTCTCTCTATATCTCTATATAAATAAAAAATACATAAATAAAAACGTTGGGTGTAGTCACGTTTAATTCATGTATTTACGTAAAAATATTCTTCCTGATAAGTATAAAGATAAATATAATCATTAGAATATTGAAGAAAACTTTACAAATGGCTTCCTTTTTTTTCTTTTTTTTTACTCTGGGACAAAAGTGGTATTGTATTAAAATGCTTGAGGCTGAAACGTTCATAATCTTGTTACAAGTATTAGGAACAAGTTATCATGGGGGATTAAAAAAAATCTTCAATACGGTGTTAAGATAACATATAACCCCACCAGCCATTGTTATACATAATTTGTTTTCATTTGATGTTCACATAACTTATAAGTGCAGTTTATTAATTTACACAGGTGTATGCCCACAATACCCTCTCATACACGTCAAATAATTAGTCTAAAGTTATGAGGACAGAGTATTTATAAAAAAACAGTAGTTCTCTCGTGTAGACATTATGGTTTAGTGAACAGTACTTGAAACTATAAAACTTAAAAATGTAATTTACTGTATACTACTGCCACCACCATCACCACCGCTACTACCACCACCACTACTATCACTACCACCACCGCTACTATCACTACCACCACCAGTACTATCACTACCACCACCACTACTATCACTACCACCACCACTACTACCACTACTATTTTTTTTAATAAATGGCTTCCAACGTCCATTTAAACCCATACAATCTACTACTACTGCTACTAATAATAATAACAATAATAATAATATTAAAAATTCCTTTTCAGACTCAGTTCCATATACAATGACAGCTAAGGTAGCCTACATTAACAATGGCGTACAGGGTAAATCCTTATATAATTTTTATAATCATAACATTTCAGACGACCTAACACCAGTTCTCCCCCAAGCAGTACCCGAATCCCACCAGGTTCACGGCTCTCACACGACACGCCAACAAACAAAAAATTACAACAGCAACCCGGAATTAAGCTGTACTGAGGTTATGTTGCCACTCCCTGTGAATCTTGGAGACGAGGTGTACTGCAGCACTCGATCTTAATGCAATGTATGTTTCAGCTGTACAGTGAGTGAGTGTACGTTCATGTTTACTGGTATTGTTGGTAATTTATACAGATTCTGAATCAAATTAAGTATCGTGGCTCTTATCATTCTGCAGTGCTGTTGTCTTGGGTAATGTGATGCAATTCTGTCTCATGTCGATATATCCCTCTTCTCTGACAGCCACACCAACACTCGTGATGTCTCTCCGCCTATCCCAGAGCCACACCATTATTCGTACTGTGACCCCACTTCTCTTGACAGCCACATCATCATTCGTGCCATCTCTCCATGTCTCTCAGACAGACGCATGATTTTCCGTGCCGCCTCTTCATCTTTCATCCTGGCCCTGTTTCCTTAAATTACCCTCCATCTCTCAAAATACCTCCACCATCTCTCACATTGTCCCCCCCCCCTTTCATTTTTTAGCACTGCCTCCCTATCCATCACACTGTCTCATCATCTCTCTCCACGCCCTACTATCTCTCCATCACTGTCCACCTGGTCGTGTCTCGCTGTGTGTGTATGAGTCGCGTGACAAACAGGTGTTCATTATGGGCGCTAGTCATCGGTCACCGTCATATAACTTATGACAGGCGGGGTCCTCCCCCAAAACACGTCATTAACTCGCTAAAAATGGCAGAATTTTTACCTTTAGCTGCTATGAGTGTCACCAGGTGTACGTGCTCACCTGTAAATGGATTTGTGTTTTTTACCTTAAAACATAATCTGTATATTTTCAGGTGTTGGGTTCCAGATGTGCATTTTGGTTTAATCTTTACCCAATGATAACCTCTGTGATGTGGGATGTCTCTGCATGTCCCTAAGGATACGTGTACGCGTGTCCTATGGAGGCTACCTGTGGCTCCTCCTGTTTACCAACACGTGTTCCCTGGTAGAGTCCCCTGTGCCTGATAAATGCACGTATCATTAATCGAGCGACGGGCCAATATACGGGGAGGCCGCCTACCTGACGACCACCGCTTACTGTAAAAACAACACGAGTGGAGGGCTGAAGGGAAGGGTGCCAGGGGTGACTCATGCACATACTGTATATCCCCCCCCCCCTCCTTCCCTCCACCCCCCCATCTTTCCTATCCCCTCAACTACCTATCTATCAGGACCTGTCTCCACTTCCTGCTCCTCCCTTACCTCACCTCACCTATCCTCCGACCACGATTCTAATGTATTAAAATCTTTCCTCACCTCACCGTCCTCTCAACAGGAATTACCCCCCTATCCCACGCCACTACTTACCTCTCTATCATCATCACCTCCTTCTCTTTGAACTATCTATTCAGGACATACGACTTATTTATATGTCAAAATGTATCCGTCTTCTCTCAGGAACTGCCTCACCCCCCCGCCCCCCCTCGCTACCCCTTCTCTCTCTCCTTCTCCTCCTCATCTTCGACTTTCTCCTTCATCTACAATTATCATCCCTCGTCTCCTCTTCAACTCTCTCTTCCCCATTTCCACCCCACCCCCCCATCCGTTCTCACATCCTTCCACAGCCTTTACACTCCCCTATCCCCCTTCTGTCTTCCCCACTTCCCCACTTCCTCTCAACCACCAAATATCCACTTAAGCCTCACTCTCTCGACTCTCTCCCATACCTCACTCTCCTTCACCTATCTCTCCCCTACACCACATCTCCCCTCCCCCCTCCTCCGCCTCCCTCTTCTCCACCACATCCCTCTCCCCCTCCGCCTCCCTCCTCACTCACCCGTGCAACACTCCTCCCATAAACAATACATACCTCACCCTCCTTCTCCCCCCACACACACCAGGACGAGTCATGGGTATTTTCCCTAAGATACCAAGACGTCCCACTTCAGTCGAGAGAGAGAGAGAGCCACTTCTGTCCTGACTGATACAAATACAATATAAAAACATCCAGAAATTCCTAACCCTAACTGGACCATATGTCTCCCTAATAGACCTCAGTAACGTTGATGTTTGATTAATACAGACGTATCCATAAAGTGATTATAACGTTAAGGTCGATTCCAAGACTAGATAATAATTGTAATGTATTTATTATCTATTAAGTTTCTATTAACTAGATTTTGTGATTATTATTATTCCCGGATGTTTCTAATTAAGAGAGTTGTTTATTCACTCTAAGTTACTTAATAATTTACTCCTATAATCCCATCCCAAGTTTCAGGTTGTGTGTCAGTTCCTCATTATTTCCTCCATCAATAAGTTATTGCCACAGTACATCATTCACTAACTTATTCTTCTAAGTCATTCTTCTTTGGTTCTTTACTTCAGTCCTGTTCCTCTTCCCTTTTATACCATTCTCGACAACAATTCCACCCCAGCCCACTCCTCTCCCCTGCCCACCCCACTCCACCCCACCCAACCACTCACCCCTGCCCATTATCGACGCCAGCCAGGGTTCTCTGTCTCCCTCACACCTCTCAACACCCACGAGCTGTGTGTTCCTGTTCATATTTGTTTACCTTTAAGTAATTTAGTTTTCGGTGACTAACCTGACCTGAAGTGACACCTTAAGCGGGACAATATATGCCAAGTATAGTCATAAAATCATTATATATTATGTAAAGTTATAGGTAAATATAGCCTTTAACAACAGTAATAAACACTGTTATTGCTGAGGATTTAGGTGGATATCATTGGATCTTTTATCACAAACGTACGAGACCAACAAATATATTATTAGTTCCAGTTATAAAGGTCTATTATCACAACAACAATATTATCCCTTAAAATACAGAAACAAGTCGTAAACAAATTGGAGGCACATCAGTGACACATCAGTAAGTGTGTATATAACTTGATACCTTCACATAGTTTGGAGGAAGATACAGTGATGTGGTGACAAGACAACATTAAGAGTCGTGCATATATTTGGTGCAAAGTCCTATTGAAGACTCGATTGATATAGATATTGTTTAGGGACTGCTGAGTTACTGAACCGGTGAGTCCTGAGTCTTGAAAGGACCAGCAGTTTTATGTGTAAGATAAATGTTGCACATTGTGGCAGGTATCGTCAGTTTTTTAGGTTAATCTCCTCCTTGGGATCATTGACTCCAGAAATTCGAGTACACACACTGTCGACGACCATTCTTCTCTGGCTTTCGTCGACGTCTCGTTACTCTGTGAATGTCCTCAACACACGCCTGCACACCATTAACACTTCTGTGGACCCCTGACGCTAGACTATGCATCCCTTTACACTTCCTCCACGCCCCCTGTACACCCAGTCTAATCCTTATACGGATACTCCTCCCCTTTCATCTATAAACAGACCCGAGGCTAAATACTGTACACCAAAGACCCTTTTCGACATCTAAACAATTTCTTCTTCATCCTTGACGCTCCCACTCCACTAACCTAACCTCCCGGACGCCACCTCCAACATCCACACCTCCCCCCCACCCCCCCTCCAGCTACGCCCCTTAGTTCCTGCCAGACCACCTGCCCCCGACACCCTAACACCCCTCCACCCCCTGGCCCCGTGAGTGATGCCTGTGGCCGCCGCCTTCAGTAAATCCCTCAACGGAGCCAAAATTACCCCACCACTGCGGTCACAAGGCAAATATTTCCCTGGGCACAATAACCACTACCGCAGCACACCCACGAGCTACTGGGGAGGCTGGCAGAGAGGGGAGGGAGCAGGAGAGGGGAGGTGGGAGGAGGAAAGAGGATGAGGTTAGTATGGAGGAGGAGAAGGAAAGGAAAGGGGGAAATTGGAAGGAGGGAGAGGTATGGAACGATGGAAAGGTATGGAAGGAGGGAGAGGTGTAAAACGAGAAAAGGTGTAAAATGAGGGAGAGGTGTAAAATGAAATGGAGATGGTTTGATAAAGGAATGATGGAGAGGTGGACAATATAGGGTAAATAGGGCAACGGGTGAAGGGTGGTTATAGGGGTGAGTGGAGATAAACAAGAATTTTTTATTGTTTTATTCTCAACTGAAAGACTTTCTCTATCAAGGTGAGGAGGAAGAGGAGTTGGTCATCAAAGTCATCATTTACCCAAGTGTGTTGACGTTAGCTAAGTGTTTCCCTAGATATGGACTTAACTTTGAAAAAAATCCTGGTTGTCGCTGGATGTGCGCAACTAACTAACTGGTTCTCTTCTAGATACTACTGTCGTTTGCATTTCTTCAGAGAACCCCTTGAGGAAATTAGCTTTTTAACAGCTTTCTTGATGTACTCTTCGGTGAATCAACTTATATTACTGTTTGTCAATGATTGTATACCTGCACAGGCTATGTAAAGAGTACGTGCGGTGGTTGTGTCGACACCACGCTCGCTTGTGTTCAGAGGGCAGCCACCTGTGAATGGGTACCTTTTACAGTTGGGGAGGGGACGGCGGTATAATGAATTGTCGGCCACGTTACCTTCTTGTGTGCCGAAGCCTTAGTATTCAGTGTGCTGTTTCCACACTGTCCCTAACATACAGCCTTGCCTATGGGACCCATTGCCACTGTCTGTATACACACTGGACCAATGTGAACGGGTATGATCGATTTTACAGTGAAAATTCAATCTGTCTATTATATTTGAACAGCAACGGTTGACTCGTATAACAAAAACAAAGGAAATGTCTAAAATAGATTAATTCATAAGATGTCGGTCGACCCTATTCTTAACAAATTAACACAATATAAATCTGATTACTCCCCGATTTTAAGCATAAAATTGGGTATTATTATGATATATGCTATATATTTCCTTTCTTGCAATAAGATTACACTTAATTATTGTAATTGTTGCAACAAATCTAATATAGTATAATCTTATCACACATTTGCATCATTCAGCTCAAAGCGGAAATAAAGTATATATATAAACCATACCACTAATTCCCATATCGTACAACATCCAGTTAAACAAGATGTAATTACACAATACCTTATCACATATCGTCAAGAAATACAACAGTAGAACAAAACGCTTACACTTCATTCCCCTTTGTTCATTTTTTTTTCGTTCACCGACGTGTTCTTTATTCGCCACATTCACTCTCCACCCCGTTCACTCTTCACCACCACCACGTTCACTCTTGACCACGTAAGGAGAGTAGGTGTGAGAGGTGAAGACAGGATGGTGAACAGATGAAGCGAAAAAAAAACTATGCCACATTAACCCTAAATAGGCTAGGATCAGTTTGGCCCAATACGGTAGAAATTTATTTTATTATATTCTGCAACAACGATAATAAACTGCTAGTACAAGTTCCTGTGATATCCATTAATTCTTCTAACTTATATATTAACCTTAGATAGAATTGGTTAGGAAGATTTAATAAAAAAAAGCATGACAAGAAGACCCAAAAATCGAAACTCCCATAGCTAGCAGACACAAGAACACAGGTAGCTGCTAGTTCACTGATTCTACCTTCACGAGGCCTCACTCCCTTGTGTCTGTCTGCACTGCCTCTTAATCCCTACTATCACAATCAATTACTATGGCTCAAGATCTCATTCGCTGGTTTCTGCACCGTCCGTAAAAAAAAATCGTTCGTATCACCATTACTGATCATGGTTCAAGCGGCCCCCAGACTCCCTCTCCTTCCTCCACCGTCAGCACACCTTAAACACACCTGGTCAAACTGGACGGTGATTGTCTTCAGCTCACCTGCCACTAACACCACCATCACCAGCTTAATGACAATTCCGGCAACACACACTGGCGTTAAGTTTACCTAGTATTGTTATCTTTATTATTATCGACAGTATCTTGATTAATTCTACCTGAACATCATTCATTTTACACCCAACTTCAGTGCAGCCCTCAACTGCACTCTAAAATTCCCTCCTTTGTAACTTTCTCCACCTCATCCCTCAACCTTACCCTCAATCTCAAATTCCATCACCATTTCACCCTCACCTCGCCTCTCACCATCCCTCCCTTACCCCATCCCTCTCTCACCCCATCCCTCTCTACCTCAACCCAATCACCAACCCTCTCCAAACACCACCTCTCTCCCAGACCCCACTCCACCATCTCCTCACACCACCCTTCACCATCACCCCACTCCACCCCCTCATCACCATCTTTCCAATCAAAGGGAGGGAGCGAGGCATGTGGTACCCCCAACTCTGCCTTGCCATGTCAAGTGGGACTATCATTAAGGAGAATAAAATGCGGAGCAGCGTACTAATCAAGATGCAGTTAGTGGTGACCCGAGGGGCACTGTCACCCACGAGATACTATTGGCTGGCTGGCAGACGAGAAACAATATCATTCGTCCTGATTGTAACCTATCATGGTCACCGGGGGATGCAATCAGACGCTAGGTTGTAAATACAGATCAGAGGAGTGATGTTGGTCTGCAGTTTGCGAATTTCATGGTCGTGGTTCGTTGCTACAAGCGTCAAACAAGGTTAAGCTGCGATCACAAACTGTGCTAATATAGAGCCATTATCGTCGTAAAGTACAAATATTAGTTATAAGCTCGAGTTGTGGCCGTGAGACACAACAGCCCGTCTAGCAACTAAAAGTACAAGTCCAAAAACTAGAAACAATTATAAAAAAGAGAAAACTCAAACAACTTGTGTAGTCTAAAAAGGTAATAAAAATTACTTATACAGAAGCCTACAAAGTATCATTGTTCCATGTTAATAATTTTTCCATAATTCTTCTAAGGGCGGACGGACGGACGGACAGACGGAGAGGAAGGTATAATTCCCCATCCTTGCATACGCCGATGGGGTATAAAAAACCAATAGCACGTTTACACATAACAAGAGGTATTATCACCACACACGGCAGACGGCATCACCTGAGACAATATGTATCATCACGATGACTTAAAACTATCACACACACACGCACACCATCTTCACAATACACACACACACACACACACACACACACACACTCAACATCACCACAACATACACACACACACACCATCACAATGCACACACCACCACCAAAATGCACATACACACACACTAACACTATCACTACAGTACACATATACACACACCATCACAACACACACACACACATCAGCATCACAATATACAACACACACCATCACCACAACACACACACTCACACCACAACACACTCCCCATCACCACAAGAAACACACACATAATCACCACAACAAACACTCACACCATCACCAACACCATAACAAAATCACCACAATACACACACCATCATCACATCATCATCATCACCACACTATTATCACCACAGAAAACAGTGGTCATCCCATGGGTGATTTCGCCACTATACAACTAAAATTGCTCATTAACAACCATTCAATCATTTATTTAACACATTTTTCACCCACAATTTACTTAACCAATGAAAATTAAGTCGAATATATTTTTTACGTTAAATGTATAATCTTCTTTTACATTATCATTTACACTATCACGTCCGTCACTATTTACACTATCAAGTTCAACAATTTATTTACATTATCATCACTACCTCATTTACATTAACATAATCAATACCAGGTAATGTATGTTATCTATATATGTAATCTTGTTTGAACACTTTCGATAACAAACAATGTTATCATGTATGTAACCCGGTTTTATCACCATCACTAATACCCCTTCATGTAAAAACTCCACTTTATCATTTTCAGTATACCCAAACAGCCTCACAACTCACCTTCCCTCTCGAAAAAGTTACCCACCGCTTGTCACTTCATCATCATGGGTAGCTGCTGTGTGTTGCTTCTGTCACTAAGTTAATCATAAACCCGTTTTAACACCGGGTTTTATAGGGACAATCCAACCCCAAGCATTACTAACCCGTATCTTCAATTAGCTAGATCGTCATCTCTCTCTCTCTCTCTCTCTCTCTCATTATATTCCTCACAATTTTAAACCTCTTGTCTGGTGTCATTATATATTTTGGTGATAAGGATTTTTTTTGTCTATATCAACTGCAGGTATAACCGAGTCTTAATAACTAACATAATTATTACCCAACACAGTTAGTCATCTAGTTAGCATCACCACTCATACCTCAACAATCATCATTAACACAGTTATCACCATCATAATCATCACCAACAGTCACCACGAGTTATCAGTTATCACTACTGTCATCGTCAAAGTCATCATAACTAGTCATTACCACAATTGTCACTAACATAACAGTAGTCACTATCACAGTCATCACATCACCACAACCTAACTCAAGAAATTAAAACATTACAATCATCACCACCACGTCAAACATGTCACCACTAATAACCCTCAATCACCACCACAACGCTCACCACCTCCATTACATAAGACACCACCACAACACCCACAATACCCAAACCCCCCATTACACCCAACCCCCACTACACCCAACCCCCCACTACACCCATCCACTACACCCAACCCTACATCCAACCCCTACACCCAACCCTTCTCCACTACACCCAACCCCCTACACCCAACCCCACACCCAACCCTCTCCACTACACCCAACCCCCCTACACCCAACCCCCACTACACCCAACCCTTCTCCACTACACCCAACCCCCACTACACCCAACCCCCACTACACCCAACCCCCACTAAACCCAACCTCCTCCACTACACCCAACCCCCACTACACCCAACCCCCACTCACCCAACCCTTCCCCACTACACCCAATCCCCCACTACACCCAACCCTCCTCCACTACACCCAACCCCACCACCCAACCCCCTACACCCAACCCCCACTACACCCAACCCCACTACACCCAACCCCCCACTACACCCAACCCTCTTCCACTACACCCAACCATAAATTTCACCGTCACCACTACACTTCCCACCCACTAATCACTACATTTTTAATATCACCAACAAACCTCCCACCCACCACACTCACTAATCACCACTACGCCCACTGTCACCACTACACCCATCACCACTAAGAAAATTCTCATCCATTTTCGTCCATAACCCAAAGAGATATTTCCCTTGCCTTGCCACTTAAATTAGCCTCCCCAGCACCATACCATCTACACACAAACACTCGTTCCCCACCATCACCACCACCACAGTGCCCTCTCCCTCACCACAACTCCATCACCAGCAGCACCAGCAGAGCCCGTACAGTGCCACTCGGGGATGTCTTTCAGTGCCAGGTTCCCGTTTTTCCTCTCACATTGGCATCAATATGTCAGTTGTCACTCACAGTCGTCGGAACATTCGCTCAGCCCTTATTACCTCAGGCACCGTCCCGACTTTTACCTGCCTGGCTTCGTCATTAAAGAAATACAACCTCTATTTTAGACGATTAGTAATTTACTTCCATACAATTAGAATATCATCTTGAATTATGTGTACCTGGTTCTTTTGGCACATAATTAGATGTTATTATGAAGTATACGAGAGTGTAGCACGAGGCGAACACGTGGACGCGCGGGGTATCGGACGGAGTGCCGTGACGTGGACAAATGAGCGCCAGACGCGGGGTGTACACGAGGGATGTCACAAGGAGAATTTCACGTGGCCGCTATTGTTTCCTCCCCTCCTTGTTGATCACTCCTACGTAAGGGGAGAGGAGGATTTACAAGTATAAGACTAGCGAAGGATGGATTAACTATTAGGTTAACACGTTCACTAAACGAACTAGCATGTTCATTAAGTAGCTAAATTCAACCCAAGGATCGAGAGATAGAGGAACTTCCAAGCTTCCGAGGACTTTACTCTGGTAGCCGCGTGGTTCATGTTTATCTCACTAGAGTAAATGAATCTTGGGATAAGTTTTCGGAAATTGTTTCGTTCCGCTGCCCGTGTTTCACCCTCTGTATGCTAATTTTTCCAAAAGTCAGGCTTGACAACGTGACGGAAAACCATTTAAAGGACAAAAAGTTTGTACCCTGAAGGAATTAAAGAAAAAAAATACAAATCACTTTTTTTTTCATGAATTAACAAAGTTTTACGAACGTGGACGAGATAAACACACACACACACACGATTCGAAGTGTTGTTTTTTAGTCGACAAAATAGCTTAGCTGCGTGTATTATTATTCTCTCTGGGGTAACAATTAAATTCGATAATTGGTCCAGTGAGAAGTCAGGTGAATGTGTGTGTGTGTGTGTGTGTGTGTGTGTGTGTGTGTGTGTGTGAGAGAGAGAGAGAGAGAGAGAGAGAGAGAGAGAGAGAGAGACTCCAGCAGGTTACCGGGAAACAAGGTGGGTCAGATAGTGCCACCACCACCTCGCTGCCACTCATATCACTGCCAACATAATCTGTCCCTCGTCTCCCCAGAGTTAGCGCCGGGTTCTCTCTCACTCCTCTGCCACTGTCTTGAAGATGCAGTTTATGCCAGGATATAATCTTTTATGTTTGTTGATGTGATGTGATGTGAAGTGGCGGTAGTACAAATTCCTCTCTTAACTTGTTTCATCTTGGGAGAGTTTGTGAGACGGCTTTATAATATAGTGGGTGAAGTGAATTATCTGGAGATTAACCCCCCCATCCCAGCTTATTTCACCTACAGATTAACCACCTTAACGCTAACCTAACCTAACTAAGCTGGGAGATCTGTAGACGTATTTATTTCATTTTATCTATGTTAATCCGAATCACCTAAGAGTCTACAGTACAACAGTCCTGGCCAAAGGTCTCAGATTACTTTCTAAGTATCCAAATATAACCTGAAAGTTGGGAAAGTGTTGAACGGAAGTGAAAGTTCATACCTCATTTCCGTCAATACTAATATGTTACATTCTGGAGTCCCTACGTTTAGACTCTCCGTGACTGTCACAGATCATCAACATAGTACATCCCCTGAAGGTAGCCGTGACACGCTCAACGATACAAGTAAGTGTGAGTTCTTTGGTAGTTGTCGTCCCCCATTCCATGTTTCCGCGTCAGATTGTGGAAATGCGATAAATTTGGCTGTTTCTAGTCCAATCAAGTGTTCTATTTTGACTTCAAGTGGCTTCAAAAAACGGTATAGTTACCTCCTGTTACGCTTTTGAATGTTATTGGAAGATTTAGTTGTATCTCCCAATGAATATAAAGACACAGAAATAACAAGGAATCATTTAATGTGATCCACCACCATTGATAGGATTTTCCCAGTAAACAAGTGGTATGTATTGGCTCTCTCTTGGCTCTCTGTGGCTCCTTAACTATATATAATCATTAGTTGTATGTGGTCTTATGGTTGTTGACATTATTTTCTGTGGTTCTGGCTGTCACCAGTTTCTCTAATCTCTCTTTCTTACCATCAGTTTTATCTATTTATCTCTCTCTCTGGCTGCCACCCGTTTCTTTTCTCCCTCTCTAATATCTGTCCCTTACCATCAGTTCTCTCTATCTCTCTATCTCTCTGGCTGCCACCACTGTTCCTCTGCGACTCCATTATTTGTTATATATCTCTCTGGCTGCCACCATGACTCTCCCTACGTCTCCCAACCTCCCTCCCACACTGGCACCACCTCCACGGTGTCACAAACATGATGGAGTGACAGACGCCCGTAACAGGCGCAAACGACAGCCTAGTGATTTACTATGTCCCTAATATTAAGCATAATTCGTCAGCGTTGGGAGGGAAGGAGGGAGGGTGTAGAGGGGGAGGGATGTGTAGAGGGGGAGGGAGGGGTGTAGGGGGGGAGGGAGAGGGGGGGAGGGAGGAGAGGGGAGGGAGGTGTAGAGGGGAGGGAGGGGTGTAGAGGGGAGGGAGGGGTGTAGAGGGGAGAGGGAGGAAGGGGTGTAGAGAGGAGGGGAGGCGGGGAAGGGATGAGGGTGTATTGTAGAGTGTGGGAAGGGAAGAAATGATGGAGGGATGATGGGAGAGGGAGGGAGGGAAGGTAATAGGGGAATGGATGTTGTAGAGAGTGGAAATGGAAGGAGGGCGGGTTGAGGGTGAGAGAGGGAAGAATGGAGGGAGAACGTAGGAAGGAAGAAATGAGAGGAAAGAGGAAAGGGAGAGAGAGAGAGAGAGAGAGAGAGAGAGAGAGAGAGAGAGAGAGAGAGAGAGAGAGAGAAGCAGGAGGGGGATTTGTTGTAGGTGGGAAGGTAAGGAAGGGGGTGAGAGGAGGTGGGGGTATAGGAGGGAGATGATATGAGAGAGAATAGGGAGAAGGGAAGAAGGAAGGAGAGAGGAAAGGAAAAGAGAGGGTGGGCGGGAGGAGCAGGAGGAGGAAGAGAGGGAGAGATGGAGGGTGGAAAGATCGAAAAAGAAGAGGAAAGGAAGTGAAAGAGAGAAAGAGGGAATTGAAGGGGAAGAAGGTAGGGAAGGAAGGAATGAAGCGAGAAGAAGCCAACAGAGAACATTGTGATGAGGAGAAAGAGGAGAAGTTTGACAGGGACGAAGAGGAGAAGTCAATGGGAAGGAAATTAAAGGAAGGGAGGAGGAGGAGGAGGAGGAGGAGGAGGAGGAGAGGGAGAGGGAGAGGGAGAGGGAGAGGGGAGAGGGAGAGAGAGAGAGAGAGAGAGAGAGAGAGAGAGAGAGAGAGAGAGAGAGAGAGAGAGAGAGAGAGAGAGAGAGAGAGATGTACCAGAACACCTTCGCTATGAACCCAATGATTGACCTTTTCCACAGATCACGCGGATGGTCAACACGGGGTCGCGTATGGGGGGGAAGATAAACACAAACTTACTCTACGTACCAATCGTTAAGTCGTCGACACGCTTTGTTAGTGCTGGAGGAGACGACTCTATGGTTTCCTTATGCTTATTACGAGATGAGGTTGGGAGGATGGGGAGAAGGACACTGTCGATCATGTTTCAGTGGGGGTGATTAGTGGAGGAAAGGAGGGAGGGAGGGAGGGAGGGGAAGAAGATGGATGGGAAGGAGAAGGGAGGGAGGGATGATGAAAGGGAAGGATGGGGTAGGGAGGAAGAGAGGGATAGGGAATAGGGAGATAGAAAGGGCTGGAAAAGGGCGATAGAATGATAAGAGGAATATATAGGGAAGAGGGAAGGGTGGGTGAGAAGGAAGGATGGATGGGAACGAAGGAGAGAAAGAGAGGGGGGGGAGTTGGGCAAGACAGTGACGTCATGATGAACGATTGAACGAGAAACCGGCGCCTCTAACGATAAGCTTTGTTATGATTTACTGACAGACGGGGGTTCAAACGAAGCCCCGGGGCCAGCTGAGGTAGGGGGATGGGAGAGTAGTGAGAGAGGGTAGGGGGAGGGTTCTGTGGGGGGGTGTGGTAGGGGGTGGTGTTCACGAGAGCGGTGATAACTCCAGCACCTGCGGCAGGTCGCGTCGACGCCTGGGGGAGGACTCCGGAGGTCAGGTTGCTGATGATGGATGTTACAAGTCGTCAATATATCTCTGGCGTGGAGGGGACACACACACACAACACTTACAGACACAAGATACGTATACACACACACACAACACTCATACACAGCACAGACAAAGCACATAACACATACACACACACACACACACACACACACACACACACACACACACACACACACACACACACACACACACACACACACACACACACACACACACACACACACACACACACACATCTCTCTCTACCTCACCGTCGCTGGATTTGTGTTTATGAACGTCGACTCTGACTGAAGTTAATTAGCACTAAATCTTCCCTTCTTTTTCAAGACAACGATGAAGGATGGGTAATTGAAAACGTCTCTGCAATTGCAAGACATTCCAGCGGCTGCAGTTAACGTTTCTAAATGTCATCACACGAGGCAGGGTCCCGGAAGCCATAAAATATGACGCCCAAAATATCTGTTCGTGACGGCAAGTTGTGTGTCGCGGTGGAGGAAAAAATGGCGATCTATCTACATGTCGAACGTCCGCCCCTCTTTCCACCTTCTCCCTGCCCCCCCACCTCTCACCGTAGCTGGTACATTGTGGCGGTGGTGACACATAGTTATACCTTACCTTTCCGCCCCCCCCCCCAGCTAGACAGAAAAACAGAGCCATATACACCTATGCCGAAAGACAAAACACATTCTGCTAGACACAAAAACAAAAGAATAAACACTTCTCAACCTTTAACTAAAGTCTTACCAGAAAAACAAACAGATGGGCAATAAAACATTATACAATATGAATCTCAGTTCACAGAGTCCCATGGATATGTAAAAGTAGACAGGTATTCGTACACACCTACACATTAATGGACTATGTAAACACACTAACTTCTTCCCAACTCGGTGACATAAAACAGAGAACATGACTATAGTGAGTTTGTACAGACGATGAGAACGTCAGCATCGTGCCAACACCACCCAACACGCTCCTGGTTGTCTCGGGGTAATGTTCACGTCTTCTCACGCCACACCTCCTTTATTAATGTTGTAAAGCTTAAGTCACGGTGATAAATTAACTTTATTAACCCCAGTGTGACGATGACATAATAAAGATGTGTTGTGTTTGTGTACCAAAAGCTGGTAGTGAGTGATACAATGACGGTGTTGACCAGATGGTATTGGTGATCTGTGGGTCTTGGCCTTCAGGGGTAGAAAAAAAAATTACTCCACAAGACCCCGATTTGAGTTTTAGATCCCCCCAAAAAAAAAAAATATATATACTTGTTGAAGTGCTCCTCTATCGTAACTACTAATCCATCTACCTATTCCTTCTAAGTAGAGAGAAGCTAATGTGGTACCTTTAATAATCTTCCGAGAGAGAGAGAGAGAGAGAGAGACCTGGCAACTCTCTGTCAACAGGAAGGGTTGCAGCATCTGCCTTAACTAATTCCTACTCCCCTTGCTGGCCATTTTACGCCCGGCTCATGTTCCTTCACAACCCTCTCCTCCAATCTTCCTTCCTCCGCCTCACGTATTCTTATCACCTCCGTCACTGCCGCCTCTCCCTTCTTCCCCAATTACCATTCCTCCTCTGTTTACCCTCTTCCCATTACTTTATTAATCTCTCCCTCTCTCCCTAAACAACTTGGTCCTGATAAACCTTTTCCCACTCGCCAGTTCTCAAGGAGTGTAGCTGTTTCTCCTCCTCCTCATCTTGTCTCCTTCATTTATTTCCCCTTTCTACTCTTTCCTTGCTTTATTTATCTTCTTGTAACTCTCCCCTTCCACCTACTTCCTTTGTATGTGCTTTCTCTGGTTTCTTTCTTCTCAAATATATTTTTAACCCTTTTCCAGTGTTTTATCCTATTTCTTCAAACTTTCTTTCTTAAATAGTCCCCATTCTTCTCCTTAGCTCTTCCTTCCCTTCTTCCCCTTTATCCTCCTCACGTCTCTCATTCGTCAACCTTTCTTCTCTCACCCATTCTCCCTATATTTATCCTCTTACCTAATTCCCCCAATTCTTACTGTTTCTTCTATAACCGCTCTCTTCCTCCTGCCCCCCTCCTCCTCAAGCACTCACCCTCCCAGTCCATATCCTTCATCTCCTCCTCCCCGTCCTCCAGAACTCATCCTCCAGCTCTCCACCTCCCCGTCCTTCAGCTCCCCTCTTCCCCGTCGCCCACTCCACTACCCACCTCCTGTACTCCTTCTCCTACTCCGCCATCCTTATCCAACTCCTACCTCCCTCCCCCCTCCCCCCCCCTCAACTCCGACAGCCGCACATGATACCTCACACTGGTGGGAATGAGATATTGGGCGTCTCAAAGGTGTGATAAATGATAATGGAGTAATAAAAGTTAGAGAAGGAGTCATATAGAGAAGGAGAGAGAGAGGGAGAAGGAGGGAGGGAGAGGGAGGGAGGAGGGAGGGAGGGAGAAGGGGGGGAGGGAGGGAGAGAGGGAGGGTAGCGGTAGTTGAGGAGGGACGTGGCCATCCAAGATAATGGTGCTTCATTAAGTGATTCACCGACAACACAGTCTGTGGACGCATCTCAATGGCTGCCACAGACAATACAGACGCAGGAGGATACATAGTTGGCGTAACACAAGGGGAGGGATACATAATACATGACGTAGCAAAACAGAGGATACATAGATAGCGTAACACTAAGGAGGGATACATAATGTATTCTTCTTAACGTAAACAAATTAAGACATTAGTAAACAAAAGATACACTTAAATAGTCGAAAAAGACACATACCTGACGTAAGAAAACAAGAAAGAAAAAAAGGAGGAGAGATGAAAGGGAAAGAGAAAGTCAGATAAAATGAAAACCATCTCCATTCAACAGTCCTTCCATCCACTCGTACACTGCCGACACCCCACACAGCAGGTCGCCTCCCTCACCACCCTCAGTTTAAGTCTACGGCCGGTCACCTTCGCGTTTCATTTACACCTTGTGATTTATGACTCTGGGTACAAGGTGACGCGGCCAGTGTTTATAGTCCGTTAGCTTCAACCTGGGCCACGATTCTCAGATGGCGATGGCCAAGATGGTGTCGAATTTGAAGGGAGACTCAGGTGATTTCTGGGTTTAGGGTGACGCGTATTAGGGTAACAGTTCTTGTTAGTGTTAAGATGCAATGATGTTCATAAATATAAGTGAATCATGTGTTAAAGGTTGAGAATCATGTGTTAATCGATGAATCATGTGTTACAGGCAATGAATCATGTGTTACAGACTATAAATCATGTGGTACAGGCTATGAATCATGGGTTACCGGTCAAGAATCATGTGTTACAAGCTATGAAGCACGTGTTGTAGGCATGAATCATATGTTAAAGTCTGTTGATAATTTTACAGGCTAAGAGTCATGTGTTACAGGCACAGAATCACATGGTAGTGATGGAGGTCGTTTACAAACCTCTCAACTAAACGTAACGACATACAACCTCACCTACTACTGCTAATAACCTTCACAGCTACATCACCAACTCTCAACTTTCATTCGTGGAGATAGTCTACTAACCCTTTGTGTACGGGGTCGCTTGAATACAATCGTCTATCGTTAGGCAAATAAAATATTAAGTGGCGTCCCCGTAGTGAAGGGGTTAACACGACATTCACAAACTCTTAATGTAACTTTTATCAAACTAATATGACGATGATATGAGGAAATAATTTGTTTGAACTGTTTAACTTCTAAATTCTGAGATGTATTGGGAGTTAAATTTGAAAATTTGAAAGAAAATTAAGAAAAAAATAAATAATAAATAGAATAAAATACAAGAAACATATGAAGGACAAACAATAATAAACAAAAGTAAAAAATTAAAACATTACGTGAATTTCTCTGTAATAAACAAGTCGCAGGTCCCATGTATGTAGTGCGGTTGTTGACTTGTCTCCTCCTCGGTCTTAAATATAAGGTGTAATTTCGTCGGGGCTTTACGACCCCCTGTAAAAACGGTCCGCAGCGGGCATTAACAACAATAGCTGGCGTGGTGGACCAGATGGACATGCGTGCCAGCGTTCGTGGAAGACAGCTAACAGTGACGGAGGAGACTAGTGTGAAGCAGAGGCAAACGAACTAACACTTCCCCTCCCCGTACCATCACCACCACCCTTATCACTATTACCACCACTATTATCACCACCACCACCACCCTTATCACTATTACCACCACTATTATCACCACCACCACCACCCTTATCACTATTACCACCACTATTATCACCACTACCAACACCACCACCACCACATTCATAAAATACAAATTTATGTAATGCACTGTACTACATTAGCCATTTCAGTATTACGTCTAAAAGATAAGAGTTCGTGGGGGAAATATATTCATCTACAATCTATGAATTATTTGTTTCCCCTGTTGTTTGACCGACATGTTATGGGTAATTGCCTCAACATATAGCAATAAAAAGTTACAATTCTCACCTTTATTATATTTGCTTCCTAATTATTATAGCGTTTTGTAATGACTATTCACTGTGATAGATTACAGAAAAGTAAACATGTAGTCATGTTACAGTCTTCCTCTCTCACCTCACTGGAATTTTGATATGAGTCTTAGTCGACACACACACACACACACACACACACACACACACACACACACACACACACACACACACACACACACACACACACACACACACACACACACACACACACACACACACACACTCGACCAAAATGCACACCAGGTTAAATCATTCACCAATTTTTTCCCCCATTTCAGAAATTAGTGAACCACAATGTATAAATCTCGGAATCATTAATAGCTTTGTTTATCATTATAGTGATCATAAAGTTGACCTGAGTTTATAATTCGGACAGTTTCCAGCACACATGATAGGTAATAGGCTTTGACCTTCAACATTGATAAGACACATTTTCTGTGTTATATTGTCAATCGCTGAAGGGGAGAGTTTACTTCAGCAAATTTACGAAGACAACTAATTTCTGCTGGCAGCGTGAATCTCATCACTTGTGTCATGATTTCTTTCCTGCTTCTGACCAAAACATAACAATTCAACATTTAAATTATGTTTACAGTAAAATTTCGTATATTTTCATTAAATATGTTTAAACTATTTACGTAAAATTTATAACATTCATGAAGACCCTAATTAAAACATGTTGGAACCTAACACCAGTCAGTAAAAATTGAAATTTACACCCGTTGCCCAGTGAAGAAATACAACCATCTCCTTAACTTCATAAGCACCTGAAATATTACCTTTACTCCCGTGTTGAAAAGCGGACACTTTCTTGCCTTTACAATACAAAGCCTTTGATCGTAAGTGAGCCCACCGTGAAGACACATCAAGTAATCTTACTTTGTGAGTTATACTGAGACCAGTCTGGGTCACCCACTGAGTTACTACCTGTGTTGAGAACCAAGCTGGTGAACCGCTGAGTTACTACCTGTACTCAGAATCAGGTTGGTGAACCGCTGAGTTACTACCTACACTCAGAACCAGCCTGGTGAACCGCTGAGTTACTACCTACACTCAGAACCAGGCTGGTGAACCGCTGAGTTACGTTTCTGCAAGGCTCTAATAAACTGATGACCACAAGATCGAGTCAATTAAAAAGGTAGAGACAAACTTATTTTTAGTCATAGTAATGAGAGTTTTCCTTATACAACAATATAGCTTTTATGTCAATTGGTAATCCTGTCGTGTGAGTTACTTTTTCAAATATTTTAATTGCATATGTATATCATTGAGTCTGAAGGAAAAAATACGAACACAAAATTGCGAAATACTGAAAGAACTATCTTATATTTGTTATTCCAAATAGTTATTAATAGATACGAGAAACAACTTTAGTTTCTTATTAACTTTTAGTGTAAAACAACAAATCAAAGGTTCGATCATCTATAACGGAAGGAGATGGAAATCACTAACTCATAAAAAAAAAATTCAATGTGAACTTTAGATACCAAGCGATCCTAGCGGTCAATTAGATCTTTTGTTTGAGTGTCATGGATTAGTCTATACGGGCCTAAAATAAGCCACTGGGCGTTCAATTTCATGCTACGATAATGAAACGTAAAACAATCGCAGTAAAATAAAGCATTAAAAAAAAAGATGGAAGCGTAAAGCAGATTCGATCACAACTGAAGCACGTGTCGGAGACCAAGTTTATTTACTAACAGTCGCGTGGTGATCCAACCTGCGGTAGCGAAAGTGTCTATACCTGTACATGTTATAATTTTACCTGAAGGAAACTATCTCTAGTAATTGCACCAATTCACTTTCAATTTCCAAGTAATTTTTCAGTGTAAGTGAGGGTGACGCCTCTCATGTCATCGCCTTTCAGTCAACGACACGTTTTCTGTGGTGACAGTTGGTTGACACGTCCTTACAACAATAACCACTCGGTGCCTTGTGAATACTGCGTCACTGCCGCTCGGTGATGGATCCCTCGAGTATGTCACTGACGACATAGCACTGCACTGTGACATTGTGTGGCCGCTGATTGGTCAATAAGTTCCGACTTTATCAGAACGTCGCTGGCATTTCTCAGGCCTGACAGTTGACGTAATTCACCGGGTGCCAGTTTTCGCTACCAGATTTTGTACGAATTTAGAACCAGGTAAAAAATTTAGAGAGGAAAGCAAGAAGCGTTGAGGTTGTTACGGATTGACGAAGGAAAAAGAAGTACAACTTCATATTAAAGAAGGTAATAAATATGGACAAGACCAGACCCGTGTTAAGCAGCTACCTAACGAAAAATATATACATTTCTTACTTCAAGAATAAACAAATCTGCCTTTGAAAATTGTTTTTCCATTGTTTATTTTTCTCGTAAATAAAAGCGTTCCGTGCTTGTCATCTTGGTTATGGTGTTTCATGCTCACTTAGAAAGAACAGCAGCAATTTCAGATTTTTTTGTATAGATGATGCTTATAGATTCTTCTTTCTTACAATAACATAAGAAGGATCTGCATTTTATTATTATTATTATTATTATTAGTAGTAGTAGTAGTAGTAGTAGTAGTAGTAGTAGTAGTAGTAGTACTAGTACTAGTACTAGTAGTAGGTTTTAATTCACCCTTTCCATACACACGAATACCTCTAGCGAATTATATGAACAATTATCGTATATAATCTACCCAACCAATCTTAGGAAAGAAGTATATTATTATTATTTTAGGTCAGGTGATTCGGCTGCGCTAAGACGACCACGTAGAGGAAAAACGAGAATACGAAAAGTCCAATTCCTCCATCCGAATTGGCTTAAGTCTCGAGGGAGAAATTATTATTTTTTCTATAGATAATTTACGTTAGTTAACTGATTAACCTTAACTATTATCATTTCATTGAAGACTTTGTATACTTTTGTACTGGTCTAAGTAAAAGAACAACGTTAATAAAGTTTTCATAAAATAAATAGTGTTATACTTTTCTTGATAGAGCGCGTGAGGGAGAAAACGCGCTAAAGAAGACTGAATCCATGTTTACTGACTGCCCGAGTTATCTCCACTTAAAATGTTGTTTAAAAGGTCTAATAATACACAGATAATATTATACATGGTGTATCAGAAGCGTGGGTGAGGGGTGGGTGAGGGGTGGGTGAGGGAGAGATCACGATCACGGGTAGGGATCGCCAACTCAAACCAAAGTGATGCTGGTCCGTGATTATTGGCACCATCTCCCACAATGGTGCCAAAAATCACGGACCAGGATCAGGTTGGTCTGGTGTGTTGGGTTGGTGATGCTGGTAAGCGAGGACTGGTGAAATCTGAAGGGTGAGCGGATGGTGCCACGAATCACAGCCCAAAATCATGAACCCTGTCTAACACACCAACCCAACCCTTACAGCCTTACCCCATAGCTTAAACCCCAGCTAAACTTCACAACTCAACCTCTCAAAATAACCTCACGGCATAACCTTAAAATTTAATCTAACAGATCGCGGCCTCATTACTGCCCGCAAGTTAAACTAGTGAGCACCTAATTACAGTATCTATGAAACAAACAATTTCCACAATAAATTATTATTATATCAGAACTCACTGATGAAAATATTGTAAGAAAGTAAACAGTAATAAAAATAACTCGCTCATGGGTTAGTCCTATATATTAACCAAACACTGCAACAGCTAAGGGCCAATTGCAAGATCAGCCGTGGTGTATACCATGCTGTAGTAGCCCCATGGTTGTTGTGCAAGAAGCGTTTTTGGCAAAAACAAAAAATATGTACGATTCGTTATTGGAACGTGGGGAAATTTCGTGGTACTCGTACCCCCGCCCTATGATCACTACAATGGAACTATTTTTGAAACCAAAAGAAAGAAAATTGATTTGGATGCACATAAATTGTATAAATTTGCAGAGGAATAATATTTGTTATACGATATACTCCATATAGAACAGCACATGCAGAATTGTATTGTTCTTTTTAAAAGCGGTCCATGTTTGTGTACGAAAAATGCCGCCAGCCTCTACTTGTCTCATCGCCGTTTATATCCTCCAAATTCGCCTAACCATCATAAAAGGTAAGCCTTTAAGATAACTAATACAACTAATTTATGTGTAGAAATGTATTGAAATCAAATTAAGCTAAAAAAATCGTAAATGGTCTATTTGAAAAGTGGTGAGAACAGCTCCCTCTGGGATGGTGAATGACATATATTCGTTAAGATTTTACCCTGATTTAATATACTTTAGGGTATTTTTGGGTACATTTGGGTACTTTTGGGTAATTCGTTGGATCGCTAGATTCGTACTGAGAAGGTAACAAACAACTACAACTGCTCAATTCCATACCATACACCTTCAACCCAGATTAGTCTGAATAGTTAGATCTGCTCGACCTTTCACCAAAAATCTTGAATGTGCCAATAATAGACCAGGCGAAGTGTTATTATGTGCACTACACGAACTCCTACCAGTACTCCATTTCTCTCTCTTGCTTAACTTCCAATATTTTTCGACCTGGAGGGACAGCTGGTGTGTCACAAACTTAATATTCATACATGTATTACCTTTCACTGGTTATGGCGTCCTCTAGTTACATCTACGTCACAGATCATCATTTTTCCTTCGACGATATAGAAAATTATTGTCAGCTGTAAACACCCACAGGCTACGCCAGCAAAACTGAGACTGAGGAAAATATCAAGACTGGCAGGCAGTTGGGTAATTTTTCTTGATGTATAGTGACTGAAGGTCATGTTGTTGAGCCGCTGATCCCTAGATGGCGTTACTAGCGGATGTGATATCAAGGCGAGAACGTCTGTTGTCTGCTGGCTGTTGAGTAAAAGGAGATGTGAGCAACATTTACATCTGTTACAGACAAGTGATTTGACTTGGCATTATTAAAACCGTACATAAAAACTGCATCTTAATAATTACGAGTGATTTTGACAGTGGGGAGGCAATACCAGGGCCATACACAGGATCTGTCAGATGGTGGGCTTAGAATTTGCAAAATGGGCACCATCTTCTGAGGGAGGAGGCGCTGTAACGCCCCCCCCCCCGGGATATTTTTTAAATTTGATCTATTTGAGGGCCATATTGAGGTCATAATGCAGTTGCTATAAATGTCCCTGGAATTTTGGTATATTTTATAATTTTTTCATTAAAATATAATTCATAATTATAGTTCATAAATATAATTCATAAATAAATAATGCAGGGACTTGATAATAAGATAGGTGTCGTTGTCAGATCCCTTAATCAAGAGGAATGTTTTGTGGTTATGTTAGTCAACGAACTCCCGTCATCCTTCACCTGTCTCTCCTTCCATTTCTCCCTCCCTCTTTCTCCTTCCTCCATATTTACCCCTCCTTCCCTCCCTTCCTCCAAGTATCTTCCCCCCCTTCTTCCCTCACTCCTTCCACGTTAGCTGAAGAAGTTGATATTAAGTTGCCATATATGTAATGTCTTCGTCCCCCGCTGGACACCTGTCCGTGAATATGACTGTAAATCAACGTGTTTTATCTATCTACAAATAAGGAAATTATAGGTAAAGTTTTTTGGGGGACTTTACAAACAGGGAAGAATATTATACCTGTCCAAAGAGTTTCAAGAAAGTTCAGGTGTTGACAGGTCCACGACATCTTACGTCTGTTACGGTAATTACTAACAAGGTAGTTAAATCTGTTGTGTCTCAGGTGCTTGGTAATCACGAAATAAAATAAAACGTCAACTGAGGAGGTGTATTGAGACGAACATTGTAAAATATAAATGTAAATTAAAAAAACTAAATTCTTTCGCCATATCATTTCACGCCTTTTAACTCTTTCTGAATGGACATATGACAATGCAGGTTGGTGTGTGAGTACATTACACTATACTACATTAAGCATTTCTGTACACAAGGAGGCAACGTGACGGCCACTACACTCCATCGCCTTCACATGTAAAGTTAAGTAACCATACATAGCTGGGTGGACTAGGAGTGCCAGGGAATTGAACCAATGACCTATAGGAAAAGAGGCGAGCACTGTATCCTCTCAGCCGCTGCACCCTCTGGACGGACAGATAAGAGTTATAACATTGCAGTTTATTGGTGACCAACCATAGTGAAAACAAACAGGATAGAAACAACAGTCCTGACACAACAAAACCCAATCATCACTTGTTTATACGTCATCCAAGGGGTGAACGACCATCTCCGTCTCCTCATCCACCAGTTCAGGATAATACTACTAATATTAGTCGTTAAATTAAATAAACACTACATCCTAAATTCACCATAAAATACACGAGTTTGACTTGCAATGTGCCTGATTTGACCACTATAGTGAAAACATCACTACACCACTATAACCAAGACTTCCATTATACCTACACTAAAATACCGCTACAACACTGCACCACTGCATCATTACACCACAATACCACATCACCAGATCACTATAACATTACACCACTCCACCGCTACACCAAAGAACCGTTAAACCACAACAGCACTGCATAATTACAAACTACACCACACTGCAACACAGATTTTGTCGCAGGTGGGGCAGGGGTGTTGTGGGCCACGAGGATCGGCTCCTGCAGCGCGTTGGTGTCGTTAGTGTCCTCCTCCTGGTCAGGTCCTCCTCCAGATGCTGGGTGCCTCTCGTAGCCTTATACTTATCAAGGTTAATCCGCAAAGCAGCGGGGCAGTGGTTGGTAGGCGCCAGGGCGTGTCCACGTGCCAGAGGGCCTATGCGCCGTACCTCTGGGACACCTATTGGTCTATCCTGGGGCCGCGAAGCACCCAGTAACCGTGGATGCCACGAGGAGGCATAGTAGGAATCTTGATGGTTAAGTGGCTATGTACTGGCAAGGGAAGACTTACACAAGGCTGTTTCCCTGTTCACCAAGAGGGGTAGCCAGCGGTAGTAGCTGAAAGGGAGAGAAAGAAGGCAGTGCCTGCACCATATGCTGCCACACTAAACGCATTACAGCAACCTGTGTAGAAAATCCCCCACAACACACACTGCATCACTACTACACTCTTAAACACCACTGAAACATTACATCACCACACCACACAGGAGTACTAAGTCTCTAGAACACAACCTACATCGCTACCGTCCCTTTATCAACAAGGAAGTACATAAGGATAACTTGGAAGTAAACCTTTATCAGGCCTTTGATGTTGTAAGATTAATTGAGCCTTCAAAGGTCAGCCGTCAATCAATAGTTGTCGCTCGTGGAGGATTTGACAGGTGTCGTCCACGCTGTAAGGTCATTTAGTCCGCACCTGTCACTGGTGATGATGTTCATGAATAAAGCAACAAGTGTCCTTCATATTGTTGCTTTCGAAAACATTTTTAAGAGAGCAGCAACAAGGAACACTCAAACTGTTGTTTGTTTATAAATATATTGTAAATATGGCAACATGTATCACTCAAGTTGTTGCTGCTTATGAAAACATTTTAAAAATAGCAATAAGTAACACTCAAACTGTTCCCTATGAAACATTATGTAAGAAGAAACAAGTGTCACTCAAAGAATGCCTTATAAAGATATTATGAGTATAGCGACAAGTAACATTCAAAGTTGCTTCTTTGTAAAGCCAATGTATGCATTAGCAACAGTTGTCAGTAACCATGTTTCTGACGAAAGTATTATGAATATTGCAACAAGAAAAACTCAAAAGACATCGCTAATGACGACATAATCTAATGCATAATAACAGCCTTTTCTCTTAACGGGCTGTTTATAAAGACCCTCTGAAGAAGGTAAAAATAAATAAATAACTAAACTGACACTCACAAGATAATGTAAATATAATGAGATGTAGCCATCGAGTATATTACGTATAGAGACAGATGTTTTTGTTTGGCCTTAAAGAAATAGTAGTAATTTGTGTAGTGTTTATGACCTCGTCTATATTGTACCTGGAGGTGTTGAGTAAATGATTTGTGTGTTGACTACGGCGACTACTGGTGTGTTAATAGCAACTACCCAGCTGTTAACCGGTGAACATCTGGTGTGACAGGTAGAGAGAAGGAGAGAGTTAATAAAGGAAGAGTTAACATCTAGTGAGGGAGGTAGAGAGAACGAAAGAGAGGTGATGAAGGGAGAGTCAAATTTTAGTCAAGAGGCAGGTTTTAACTACGTGTTTTATTGTATATTGTTTTAAACACCAACTGAGGTAATAGTGTCACCTCAGGAATATAACCAGTGGCTGTATGTTGTCTAAATTTGTTCGGTATTTACATCGATATCTCCCAGAAAACCTCTGCAGATATTTTGATGACAAGCCGGTGTTTATCTTGGTATTGTTGTTGTTAAGAGGTCTGCCCAAGTAGGTTATTATACTCGTTTATAAGAACTGAGGTTTAAAACTAATAACTTAATTATTAATTTTTAACTTTATAAATAATATGTTTACCATGGGCTAATCATCTAAAAACTCAAAGTACTTTTATCAGTCGTGTCATGAACTATAACGAAGGTTCACTCGGACAGATGTTACTGTAGTCTCTGTAACAAATGTCGGACGTTGAAAAAGATTTATACTGATGCTACAGCTTGGAGTGTTAAGCGCGGCTGATCCGGCAGCCGGGAGATGTGATGGGATTTTTTTTTTTCATATTTAGGTTGAATGTTGTGACCTCACGCGTGCATGGACATGAACAGATAAGCTAATAGTTGTCATGAATCATGAGCCACTAAGTAATCCTCTTACGGCAGAGTTTCGAGCGTTATGTTTCTAGTGGGTTAATAACACTTTATGATTACATTTTCATGATTGACAGCCAGGAAGCGACAGTCATCCATCTGAAATACCACAAAACTCTTACTTGGAATAAGGAAAGTAGAGGCTAAGGGAAGGTTTCTCCCTCCGGTGTTCTGTGTGATGAGGTGACCTAATAACACAGGAATGAGGCGGCCTCCTGTCATCTCTTAGCTGTCACTCCACGTCGAGTATGACAATCATCCAGCAATAAGGGTCACTGGGTGGTCCCAGAGGCACCCCTAGCCCACCCACCTGTGACCGGGTATCTAATTGTACAGTTGGGAAGTGAAAGTGGTCATGTGCAATGCCAATCACACTGTTGATTAAAGGCTTAGTCTTCAGTGGGCTAAATGCGCACTGCTCCTAAAATGTCGCCAAGCCCATGGGAGCCACATTGCTAGTGATTAAAGTCCACATACTGATATTATGTTCTTTTAACCATGTGTCTCCACCTGTATCTGTAGTGCGATGAAATGAAGTAATAAGTAATCAGCAAATGGCCTCTCACTCACTTCTGTGTAGAGTCTTATAACACGTCCCAGTGGCATTATTTCTCATCATGTATACATCACTGTAAAACACACACACACACACACACACACACACACACACACACACACACACACACCTTCCATCTGTCTCTTGTTCGATCTCCCCCAAACAATCTGCTCTTCTTATCAACCAGAGTGAATCGCTGCATTCTGTGTTTTTGTATCATCTCTTCATGTGAGTCAGCCACGTCAACACACTTCACCTCACTTTCTCTACAATTCTTCCCTCACCTTCTCCTCCTTGCCAAAATATACTCAGTCGTCCTTTTTTTTATCTTATCCACAACCTTCCAACACCACACCTGACACAAAGTAAATATCACTCTATAAGAACAACACCAAATACCACCATTTTCAGCTCTATAAAATTACTACACCTGTCACCATCATCATTAATAACCTGTTTTATTATGACAATTCCTTTACCTTAATCCCACAACGTGTACTTTGCCATATATGGAAATCCAATCTGACCACAAATTGTCAAACATCTTAATGACGAACCTGATGATTTTACGGCTGCATCTCTAATTAAACAGAAGGTCGAGTGACACAAAAAAGCTTCAATAGATTGGAGTTGAGTAGTTTATATGCGATGCTCGTAAAATACCTTCTTTTTTTTCTGTACCGTTAGTCATAAAGGAAGTCGGGTCAGCTAGAAGATCAAGCGTCATTGGGAATGTGGAATGTCTCCCTAGTATGATGACTCCGTTATAGAGGAGGAGGAGGAGGAGGAGATAGGGGAGGAGGAGGAGTGTCTGGATCACCAATACTTGTACCAGTGTCGAGGCAGAGTCCTAGGTATTCTGCAGGATTCCATTTTTGGGGATTGTATTATCTAACACCTCGGGAATGTCGTGTGTACATGTAAGAGTCGAGGGAATGTTGGGGATGAGATTCTCGTGGGTCCAGGGATTGGGTAATCGTGGGTCCAGGAATGAATGTCTCGTGGGTCCAGGGATTGGGTTATCGTGGATCCAGGAATGAATGTCTCGTGGGTCCATAGATAAGGGTCACGTGGGTCCAGGAATAAGGGTCTCGAGGGTCTGGAGGAGTAAAGGGTTAAAAGGTGATGATGGATCTTGAATTCAAATCATACATGACCATTAACAATAGGGATAACCTCTCAAGGAATCATGTAATAAGTTTTACTAATATGTTAATATATATAACAAACTCATTACGCCCACAGAAAAAGAGCAGAAATAATCCCCCCAAATTAACTTCTACGAATGACTGCGTTACCCCCATCTGATTCACAACTCTTGAAACATCTAAGATATGAGTTTCCTGTTATATTAGACACATATTAATGATAGTTTCAGTACTTCTTGGTGGCTTTGAAACAGCTTTCGAGCAACTTCCAGGGTCACCACCATAAAGTGTGTGTGTGTGTGTGTGTGTGTGTGTGTGACCTCAGTGTCGACGAGGCCTCACGTCCGCCTGGTGGTTGAGGAATGTCCACGATGCCGCCACGCTCTCCAACGTGTTGTGGGAGTAAAATGTTAAGTGGCTGTGCTTGAGAACTTTGACTAGAAAAATAAATAAAACTAAAAAAAACAACTCTGCGTCCGTAAGGTCTTACTAGAAGGCATCAATAAAAAAAAATACCGATTATTCCAAGAGAAGATAGAATATAATGAAAGTTCCATTATAATAGCAAAATAATGGTTAAACAGCCCGAGTTAGTGAATGAAAGACATATTGTGGCGGCTTCGGTGACATCAAGAGAATTGTTTCTATAATATGTGTGTAAAACTGCTGTCCTCTGAAGGCCTCTGTCACACAGGGGATATGATACAAGGATAGAAGTAATGTGAACTATTTACCTTGACATTCATTTACGTGCATGAAGACTGTGAGAAGAAATCCGGTATCATGTAGTTGTTAAAGATTGAAGGTTACATGTGAGGGATGAAGTAAAGGAGATACTGTTATGAAAATTGATAAAATTTAAGACAGAAAATAAGAGAACTTTTTACTTAAGAGATTTTGTCCGAACAATGGATCTCTGAGTGTTTGTATTTACACTGACAAATAATTAAACAAAGGAGGAGCAAGAGTAAAAAAGTAATGATTAATAATAATAATAATAATAATAATAATAATAATAATAATAATAATAATAATAATAATGAAAACAATTATCCAAGCACTGACCCAAGGCTGCGACAACAAGAGTGAATTGACGTGGTCGAGCAAGAAAAAAAATCTCAGCGAGTGATTCAGTCAGTCAATCAGTCAGGATTGGTATTCATAGAGCTGGATGACGCAGCTGTAAAATACGACGCAGGTGGCAAAAATGAACTAGTGATTTCTAAACCCGTTAAGGATACGAGACAGCTTTCATTTACCTCTCAGAGAAAGTCAAAGAATACAATACCTTTACCTACTCAATATTCATGACTTCAGCCACTGATACTAAACTTCTTTCAACACACTTAAGTTTCTTTCTTCATCTTTTTTTTCATAACCCACAATCCCATTAATTATCTCACGTCAAAGAAAAATATTACAGTGATGCTTATATATACAGAGTCATCAAAAAAGAATGCCGAGATTTTAAATGATTATTATATATTAACAATTCGGGTATTCTTCTTCCATGACCCTGTGTGTGTGTACTTAAGAGGTCCTGTACTTAAGTGTATCCAACACCTTGATTATTACAGTTTGATAGAATGATAGAACGTTGTATGTTAGTAGAAAGATGTTTTACTGTGTGATGTGATGGTCTCTCTCTCTCTCTCTCTCTCTCTCTCTCTCTCTCTCTCTCTCTCTCTCAACGGTGCTCTCCCACTTGTACCTCTCACATATGCGTCTCTTCCAACTACAAAGTCTTTCCAGTGTAACTCCTGTAGCGTCCTGTAGGGGGTGGGAGGGGAGGAAAGGGGGAGAAGGATGGGGATGAAGGATTAGTGGAGGAAGGGGGGTGAAAAAAGAGGCAGCGATGGGGAAGGTGTGGAGGAGAAAGATAGAGGAGGAGAAGGAGGGGGAAGAGATGGTGATCATATTCCTCAGTGTGAGTTCATCTCCTCTTACTGTTTACTGTTACGCCATATTCATCACATTAAGTCCCTCTCATTCTCAGTTTCCTCCTCAAGAGGTAATTACCTGCTGGCCTTCAGTAATTCGGTTACAGATTCATTTTACAGTTTTAATCATGCTTTGTACAAGTGGATGGAGTTGTACTGTGAATAACTCCCCCAATAAAACTTTTGTGAATCTGCGGTGGTGAGCTTCTGTCTGTGGGAGTCTGTAAAGCAATTCACTTTTTGCTATTTCGTGGACGAGGGACTAAACCTCCTTCTAGTTTTTCCTTGGGGTTAAATGAGCAACGTCACTCTTACGTCAAGTATTTCCTCGTATTTGTATCTTGCAACTCCTCAAGTGTAGAGTGTGCAGGAGCCTCGGAACATCCTGGGATTAATCATAGTCACCCCGTAAGTTACAGTAAAGTATTTGCTTAATCACTACGGTCGCGGAGGCATCAGACACTGTTTTTAATTAATATACCAACTCAGATATCCCGGTAAATTTTTCAACTCATCTAGAGTAACAATATGACAAAACTATAACTATTCATATTCTTTTGGTGAATTACATCGACCCTGAAGGTTATTTAGAGGTCAACTGAGTAGTTGACCTATACTTTCATATCAGGTGACCATATGTTGTTAAAAAATTGCTTGGGGTAATGTACAGCAATTATCAGGTGGCGTCAAGAGAGCTGCAGCATTTGAAAGGCTCAACCATGTTAATATTGTTGCTGTTGCTCAATTTGAATCTGGATTATCCTGACTAATGAAACTATCAATTACAATTTCAATATGGAGGAGTTACAAAAAATATACACTGTGTGGGTTGGTGCATTTGGGACCTGGTGTTAGTCCCGCCCTATTATACAGCCCCATTGTCAGGCGAGAGTGTATGTTGGTGATACCAAACACATATCCTTATGCTAATGTTTATATATATATATATATATATATATATATATATATATATATATATATATATATATATATATATATATATATATATATATATATATATATATATATATATATATATTTGCTCTGGTGTTCAGTAATTCCTACCTGTCTTTCTAGCCACCTGTTCATGTTAAGAGGTCTTCGGAACAATGTCGAATCATACGTATTTTAACTCCCATATTATGCTGACAGCTACGTTCTGTCAACCATTTTTTTGCTTTGTTATAAACTTAAATGTCTCTCTGAAAAATTATCGCAAGTGGGATCAGTTCTTTTTGAACTATGCAAATAAATAATCAAGACTCTAGGTACTATCTTAGTATAAGTTGTTTTGACACTTGCTTCCCTGGTAACCCGCGTCAGCGTGGAGTCTTTTTCGTTTTCTAACACACGAACAGGACAACTGAGTAACATCCCCCGAGGGCCAGGCAGCACCGCCCTCACCCTCACACCAACATTACCTGCCCAGAGTCTTGGCCTGGGTCCATATGTTCTAACATTTAAGTATTCAACTTTCCCTCTAACCGAAGAAATAATAATAAAAAACATAATTAACTTGGAGACTTAATGCAATTTCGATGCCATTAGCCAACATTTTTGTGCCGTAGCTTAAGAGGACCAGTTTGATACGATCTAACATCACCAGTTAGGGGGAAAAACTTAATGTACACCTCTTTGAGGATCCGGAACCTGTTCAGCATTGTCAATCACAATCAGACCGATTGAACTGTGGCTCCTCCAGACGTCAGTGACCTGAAGTGTTCTCGACGCGACTCTTATGGTGGGCGATGTTGACAGTAAAACCATCACTGTGAACTCTGCCAGGCCAGTCACCCAATTATTCTGGTCAGTCAACAATCCTTCCACTTAGTCAGTCTTCATGTTCTTGTTGTAGCGATTCCCAGATGGTCGGGCTAACGATCACCTTTGACATTATACACTCATTTAATGCATAATTTACTGTCCAATAAACATTTTGTAGTGCAATGAATGTCAGATTAATAATGCATAGTAATATCTGAGATATGCGACAGATTGTATAAATGACACTGAATAGTAAATTGCCGACTGTGTGTATTATTCAAGTGTACTTTCAGGTCGACGTACTTTAAAAACAACTATTTATAGATGAACACTTTCACAAAAATTAATTTTATATAAATATGACAAGTCTGGATCACAGAGTATTTGAAAATATTTTTTTTATTGGGGGGGGGGGGGGTCTCTATTGTAAACTAAGAAAATAATCAAGCTTTAAACACTATCATACTGAAGATCATAGAGTGACTTTCTTTCATTAGGACACCAACCATGATAACACGAGAGCTCAAGTTACGACACAACCATACCCTCCCCTTTCCCCTCCTTAATAAAATCGAACACCGTAATTTCTACTCGAGAATTAAGCTAAATAAACGCCTATGATTGTCAGAAATAAGAGAAGAAATATATACATTAACGTTTCTGAGCATCACATAAATCATAGCTTTAGTTGGTTTGGCACTTGCGTTAGGGGGGTGGGGGGGGGAGGGGGGGTAGGGGGTGAGGTGAGGTGAAGCGAGACACGATCACCGTCTCTTATGGCTGTGTCAGGTGATAGCCGGGTGAAAACATAATGCGGAGCTCAAGAACAACGGTATTATCTCAACTAATAATCCAAGGGCACAAATACGGAGCCCTGGGTCATAAATAACAGCGGAGTGTCAAACAAAAATGGCTAGTGAGAGAGGCACTTGGAAGCCCTATGTGTGTGTGTGTGTGTGTGTGTGTGTGTGTGTGTGTGTGTGTGTGTGTGTGTGTGTGTGTGTGTGTGGGGAGGAGAGGAAAGGAGAGGAGAGGAGAGGAGGGGAGGGTAGACTGACTCAGTACACAACCCTATCCTATACCTATCCCCTACCCCGCCCTTCAGTTTGGTTGTTCTCTTGCCTGCCTCTCTCCCTCACCACCACCACCACCCACCTTGCATCATTCACACGTGTCCACTTCCACCCCACAAGAAGAGATCACTTACCTGCGGATCCTTGAACGTGTGAAAGAAAGCTATCTCACTTTACCCTCACTGACACAACTCTTTTAATTGTGGATGATTTTCGACGTCAATTATCATACCTGACTTGGCATAAAGAATTTTTAATTTTTTCATGAAAGTCTAACGTTAGCAGTCGATTGGAATTACCTTAAGTTTATTTCATCTGATGATTAAACAATATATTCCTACCTGAAGAGGGCTTAGGTTAGGCTAGGCTAGGCTAGGTTAGGTTAGGGTGGTCAATCTTTAGGTGGAATAAACTGGGACTAATCTTCAGGTGATCCAAAATCGTGTCTATGATAAATGTTTAAGTGATTCCAATCAAGTACAGGAGAATGTAAAATCTATGTGGCCTTATTTTCGACGTATTGGCCAAGTCTGATTTCAACAGTGATATAAGCTGCTCGTAAGGGAAATCCAAAGACTTTTTTTTTTTTTTAAGAATTACGGTGATTCGTATTTTTGTCGTAAGTTTTTGTTTCTGTTCGTCACGGTTTAAGAGATTTAGTCCGAGGTTAATTGTCAGTAATGATATCTTACCGTAAGTTTTGTAAAAAAAAAAAAGAAGAAAAAATATTGCAGTTTCTCCTTCTTCTGCTTCATCATCTTTCTTTCATTTTATTTCCTTTTTGTTTGTATTTCTTTTTTCTCATTTTTTCGTCTTTGTATTATTTATTATTATTATTATTATTATTATTATTATTATTATTATTATTATTATTATTATTATTATTATTATTATTATTATTATTATTATTATTATTATTATTATTATTACTCTTTTTATTATTGTTAGCCTTTATGATTCCATCTGTATTTATCACTCTTTCTTTATCAATTAAGAGACACAGATAAACCTTTCAATAGCCTCAAGAACATTATTAAAAAACAGAAATGAGAGAAAAACAAAATCATAATGAACTAATGACAACATTACCACTAAAGGCATAGAAAAAAAATACACTTCAGTTCTGGTTTAATCAATGTAAAAATGTATCGTTTAATGAGAATTAAAAATTATCCAATGAGTCAATTTTTTTTAGTCCTTCCCCAAAGAAAATGGACATGAAAAAAGAAAAAGAATTATATATATATATATATATATATATATATATATATATATATATATATATATATATATATATATATATATATATATATATATATATATATATAATTTATCCCCATTTCAGTTCCTATATATCCCTTGTGACTCATATAATATATAACCATGAAAAAAAAATATATATCATCATGTTTATTAAATTTTATATATATTTTTACCCCGAATTATCATTTTTATTATTTTTTTCCCTCATAAACTGATATTTTTGGAGGAATGACACAATGCGAGGAAATGGCCACACATATACTTGTTTTTCTTTATTTTACGGGGTTTTCAGATATTCAATTCACCAACATTTTGTCTCCAAGCGCGTGTCCAATCGATGACAAACAAATCTTTATAATCAAGTAGTCAGTTCTAGCCTCAGACGTATACCTCGCTCGGGAAGGACACCTACACCTTGTTTTTATTTTCCTTGATTATTCTCCTTTCATTTTTGTTTTTGTTTTGTACGTAAATTATATGCAAGGGTTAAGAAATAAATAGGAGGAGACGTAGAGGGAAAGCTATTTGATTATGGGACTGTCAAGTGAGTAATGTTACCTCCGGGATAAAGTAAAGGAGATATATAGATAAAAAGGTACGATAAATAGAGATTGGCAGATAAATATATATTCATTGATAGACAGACAAAATGAAATAGACACACACACACACACACACACACACACATACACACACACACACATACACACACACACACATACACACCGTACTCAAGAAAACACTCACTGCTGCTGTTTGTTTCCAATGTAAATTTGTTGGAACTCAATTTGTCGACAGAGATAACTATGATAATTATTAACTAAAGAGCTATTGGGGAAGAGAGGGTTACTTGTGTCTATATTAAGTATTCAATAGATATCGGCGGTTTTGTTTTTTATTTTTTACGATTTATTTTTAAGTAAACAAAGTGTGTCTTGTGTTTTTGTTTTTTTATTCTTAATTGTACAAAAGGTGTGTGTGTGTGTGTGTGTGTGTGTGTGTGTGTGTGTGTGTGTGTGTGTGTGTGTGTGGGGGGCTTTGTTGATATTTTTTTTTTGCTTTTGTTATTTTTTAAGCTTTTTGTGTGTGGAGACAACATTAATATTATACATATAACTTTATATTTTTTTTCCCAAGTTTGTTTATTTTTTAACACTTAAGTTAGGTGCATACATTAATAAGTGCAAAAGTTGACTGTATTTTATATATTATTTTTTCGATTTTTTTCCAAAGTGTTTTATTAATACTAATGTGATATCTATATATTGTTGATTAAAAAGTTGATTGAATTTTGTTGTATAAATCTTTGTCAATTTTGTTCCTCAATTTATTTTCTTGAGTGTACAGTCACGTATAATTTCTCGCTAGTGATCATTGACGCATAGAATAGCATCATCAAGTTTTTTTTACATAAAATTCTATGAATATTTCTAAAGTTCTCCAAAAAAAAATCTTACAAATGATCGTTCACAAGTAAACTACCATACATTAGTTATTTTAAATAATTTTGAAATTTTAAAGACAAAAAATATTCCTTAACATAATCATTAAGATACTTTTATACTGTATCTGAACACTGACATTCTACCTCAATACGGCGAAGGTTGAACACGTCATGAGGTGAGACATCAGGGATTACGACCCGGAAGTAGAGAACGAAATATTTGACGCTGGAGGCCATGGTTGTGTGAAGGGGGCGGTGAGGGAGGGGAACTGAGTTAGGGGGAGGGAGGGGAAGAGGGGTGGTGGAGTGATGTGTGTTTGTGTGGGTGGGGGTAGAAGTGAGTTAGGGAGTGGGGAGAGAGAGGGGAGAAGGGAGTGGGTTGAGTCATGTATGTGGGAAGGGGTGGGGGTGAAGGGCGTGGTGCATCTCTCTCAGTCATTATAACAAGACAGGGATATTTTTGTCTCTTTGTTTATAAATACAGAAAATTGAAGAAAAAAATACGACAGGAAAACATTCAGACACAAAATCCTAAATTGGAAAAAACAATAATATAATCAGTGATATTTTCAGTGAATTTGAAGACCACGAGAAGGAAGATATGTATATATAAAATGGGAAACCACAGGTAGATATTGTGGTCTGTGAGAGAGAGAGAGAGAGAGAGAGAGAGAGAGAGAGAAAATTAATACAAATCCTCAACACACACACACACACACAATACGAAATATATCTAAAAAAAAATAGATAGTAACAAAACAGACACGTAATATAAATAAATTAAAAACACCAATAATAAAACACATAATAATAAGAGAATAAAGAATGAACCAACAGTAAAAAAAAAATAAAGTTCATCACAATATTGAACGAATTAACAAATGACAAACTCTGGAGGCTGAGTCAGTCTTGTTCCTAATACCAAATGCTGAAAAAATATATTTGGGTTTTGGACGGAGAGTGAATTATGTCAGAGTTGACGGGCGGCTAGTGTTGCCATTAAGATGTGAGACTGACATACTAATTATCACAACATTTTGAACACTTGTATGTGTAAAATGTTGGTTCAGGAAGTAACATTATTAAACGGGGCGGGGGAGGATTTTGTATTATTATTATTATTATTATTATTATTATTATTATTATTATTATTATTATTATTATTATTATTATTATTATTATTATTATTATTATTATTATTACCGGTATTATTATTATTAACGGTATTATTATTATTATTATTAATATTATTATTATTATTAATGGTGGTGGTGGTTGTAACCGCCCCATAGACAAGGTACATTTTATCCTACCTTTTAAACAAGCTCCACTTATTGTCAATACCAACACAGTCTCAATTCTTAATGGCAGATTAGGAACTCTGTGCTGACGACTTTTGCACCCTGTACGACGACAAGTATTCACCACTTGATTTAACATAACTCCCTCTTATGTTCACACCCTTAAACCACCTAGTAGACCCCATCACCCTATATATCATCCATGTTTGAAGTTGGTAAGACCGAAGACACGACAAAACCGCTGCCAACATTCCCAGACCGAGTGACTGAGACACCTGGCTGACTTATAGTATCGAGTATCGTTCTTGTCATACTGATCATTTTTATATAAAGAGTTCTGGGTATTCCTTAAAAAAAAATAAAAAATCTAAATTAAAGGAGTTAGATCTTAAGGTGAAGCCGACACCATTGTGAATGTCACACTTCATAATCATATCACAAAGGGTCGAGGGCGAGGGATCGGACACACACACGCACGTATACAACAACACACGTATATGTATATCCAGATACGAAGAAAAACTAAAGATAGTCACTCACTTCTTCAGGGTAATGTTGCTCAGGTCATAATAGCTTGTGTTGGGGAAGAAAGTCATGGCTGTTGGAACTGAAGGACATATATAGTGAACTTCATTATTGACAACATGTTCTTCCTATAGAGGAGGAAGGTGGTGGTGAAGGTAGTGTTGGTGGTAAAGGTGGAGGTGGTGGTGGTGGACAAGGTAGTGGTGGTTATGGTGGTAGAGGAGAAGGTGTTAGTTGTAGTGGTGGTAGTGATGGTGGTGGTAGTGGTAGGTAAAGGTAATAGTGATGATAGTGGTGGAGGTGGTGGTGAAGGTGGTGGTAGTAATGAAGAAGATAGTGGCGGTGGTTGTGCCAAATTCCAGCTGAAAGACAAAACTGCCCCAGACAATATCTCACTGGACAGCTTGTTAAGAAAATGGACATAATCACACCGTCTTGAGTTTCTTCAGGTACTAAAACCTTGTTGGGTGAGTCATGTGAGGTCACCTTGTTTGTATATAAGGGATTAACATGGTTTCAAGTCCATCAAGAACGGTATCTAATCATATATACTGACAAATGTTAGAATATACATGTACATTGTTTCAATATACATGTATACTATTTGAATATATATGTATACTCACAAATAAACATGTTATCGACTATGATCCTGAAGCCACGAGAGCAGTGTACAGTGTTGATCATCGTTGTTCCCTGACCGGGTGTAATAGGGCCAGTGTACATCCCTCCCTCACCCCCACAGATCAATACAGCTGCTGAATCTTGTGCATTACTGACCTTGCAAATTATAGTTCGGACACAACAGTCGCTTCCTATTTATTAGCCTGTGTCTCAGTGATCGCTAGTTTGGTGTGCATGCAAGAGGAGGACATATCGGCACCTGGTACACACACACACACACACACACACACACACACACACACACTACAAACAAAACTAACACACAAGGATCATCTTTTTTTTTTTAAGCGACCAACCACCACCAGCTAATGAGGCTGTTACTGTACACGAACGTTGCATCTGTGTCATCCTAATTACGGTGATGATTTTGTAAGCCTCTACCATTATCTTGCAAAATGTTGGACTAAAAAAAGTTATGTTAAAATGTCGGTTAATTGCCCTAACACGTAATCATTTCACGGACGTCATGTCAGAGCGGTGGTGGTGGGGGAAAGAGAGTCGTAAGCCGCTGGTAGTGAAGGTGTTGTCCTCTGCCTTACATGTCAGCCAGCCGTCAGCAGTCGTCATAGCCCGTTATTAACCTGCATAACGTAATGAAAACAATTGATATATGTCGCTGTCCAACTCGCATTCGCTTTCCCCTCGTCTCATTAGTAATGCAACGAAACCATTACCCTGGAAAAGCGGTACATCACGCCACACCTACAACTCATGGTAGACAAAAATAACCATTAATTGATCAGGGATAAAGCCCAAATTAACTTGCCATTTATTCTGAGCGGTAACAGCAAGGTAGTTAATTGACTCGTTTAATTATATGCTGCATTTGACCCCAAAGACCAGGTCAAGAAGACTGATGGCCGTGATTGACAAGCACCATAATTATCCGGCAAGCCTGCAAGGAGCCCATTACTTCTGGACGGCTCGACGCAGGACCTGGGCAGGGGGCCGTGGAGGGAGTGAAGGAGGGATGGAGTGACGGGGGATTGAAGGAAAGGGGAGGAGGAGGAGGAAGGAACCAGGGAGGGAGCGAAGCGAGAAGGGGCAGAGTGACGAAGGGACTGAAAGGAAGGGGAAGGGAGCCAGAGAGACCTTAAACTGAAGAAGGGGCTGAAGAAGGGGCTGAAGGAAGGGCTGAAGGGAGAAAAGAGCCAATCATGGAAAATGTGAAGGCAGGAGAGAGTGAATCTGAGAGTAAGGGAAAGACAGAATGAAGGAGAGAATTAGGGAGTGAGAGAGGGAATAAGCGAGAGAAAGAATGAAGGAAGGAGAGAACCAGTCGTGAAGGATTTGAATGAGGGAGGGAGCCAGAGAAAGAGAGGGGAGGAGCTGTGGTAGGAAGGGAAGGAAGAGACTTTGATGATGGGAGGAGGGAAGGAGAAAAAAAAGAATAGTACTGTAGAGAGTGTGGAGATGTAAGATGGAAGAGGTGATGGAGGGAGAAAAATGGGCAAAAGACCAGACGATTGAATTCAAGGTAAGTGAGACAAGAAGGGTGAGGAGGAGGGAAAGGTAGGGAAGTGCATGTAGAATTAGGGGACATAACATGACATGAATGGTAGTGGAAGGGAAATGGAAGGGTGACGAGTGACTGCACTAAATCTCAAACCCCAACAAAAAAAAAATAATTGAAAAAAAGATAACTGAGAAACACCTGTCATAGAGGAATAGAGAAAACGACACTTCAATTCAATAAGTATCCCTCCATAAGCATCAATTACCCCACCCCCCTCCCACCCCCCTCCTCAAAACCCACACTAAAGTTACATCCATATATTTACAATTAATCCACACGTCACCCATGAACTGTGATTCGTCTCTCTAATCACGGTAAGGAACATCTCTCTCCACCCTCACTGACTACACCATAAACATTTCCACACGTAACTCATCAGGTATGCAAGATCTGTGTCACCCTATTGAAGATGTAAAAGTATTTTCCCCTTTACCACTGCTTGTTGGGTCAAGTCTTCAAGCCGGGCAATGTCTCCGTCCGTCACTGGTGGAATTCCCTGCCTCGTCGCCCCCTTGTCCTTCTCGCTCAACCCTCTCTACTTCTCGTTTTCTTTTGAGTAATAATGTAACCCTAACTCTCTCACTTGTAAAGAATTTATTGGAAACTGCAACCAAACACCTGAGATCTTAGTTTAAAAGCACATTACTGAGGTCTTATGTGATGATTGATAAGTAGACTATTATTTGTTTGGCCGATATCGAAGACTTTATATTATTGAAGATATGAGACCTCCCAAAACTATAGAAGTATTAATAGACAAAGCAAGAATACAATAACAAGAGGAAACAGAGAGACTCTTGATAGTGAACCTCTAGGTGACGTCTTCTTCTGAGGTTTAAAATATACATGAATTATGAGTCAATAATTTACACTTGTTGAGGGATTTATTTTCATTATTATTATTTTTTTATAGAAGAGTGGATGATGATGACGTTGCAGGTTGTTGTGGAGCAAATAACCCGGAGGTCAAATCTGAGTGCAGAGTTCCTCAATTTGTTCTGTAATCCCTGTGTTATGGAGACTGTATTAGTGTTCTATTATGTACCATCATCACAACAGCATAGTGCTAATCTGAAATGTGGGAACAACACCTCAACGATTACTAGTGGTTTCTTGTGTAGTATAAATGTAACAATTGCTGCCAAGATTTCCCTTCACACGTAGCAATATCTGGCATCAATTTGTGGGTCATGTATGTAATTGGCGTATAAATTGATGAGTGCTGCTTTTCTTTCTCATAATAAATCATGTGAGAATAATAACATGAACATACAGCCTGTAATACAAAATAAAAGAATAAAAACTGTATAAATATATGTTAAGAGCCCCTAATCATCTTTACCTACAAGATTCTTAGGTAAGATGCCAAATATGCCCAAGAGTATTCCTTTATAATCACATAAGTTCAAGATCTCTTCCTTCCAATCAGTTCAAATTAATTATGGTATTTAATAAACTCCCTGAAGTCGACTGTCCTAGCCAACAGAGATAGCGAAGAGTGTTAACCAGGTAAAAAAAAAAGTCTCTTAACACAGACCCATCACCTCGTAACATGGGAGTTAAGCGTTGTCTCAGTTCTGTGTGTTTTGTTTATTGACAATGTTACAGTCTCCACCCGTCTATATTATTAACTTCTTATGAGACGTATCTTTCCATAAATTCTATTCGTTGATGTCTAAAATATGATCTGATTTAGTTTACGTGTAGTTTACCTCAGTAGTTGATGTAAGATAAATGTATAAAAAAAATAATAAATCTTATGTTATGTGTCAGTACTTATCAACATACTTTAGAACAAGTTGGGTGACTCTTGCAGCTCCATCTGTTTAATCCTTAATAATTTATGTTTGGAAGTGTTGTTTATAAAGCTTGAAGATGGTGTTGGGAGGCTTTTGGCAAAATTAGGTGAGCGAACTAGTCTCTTAAGAAGTTAATATTGGACAGGAGAATCGGTTAAAATAATGCCTTTTAGGATACTGATGATGTAGATAAAACACCTGATAAATCTTAAATCATATTCTGCTACTTAGAAATTTTACTTCATTCTTCCAAAATTCATCAGATTTAGAAACATATAACAAGTTCTTATATCGTAAAGCAATGCAAGTTACAATGTCACAACAACGCTGGTGAAAAATATAAAAGAAGAAAGATTCCCGAGGGTTTGTTTATGTCATGGAATGAAGAAACACGACACAGTAATACAGTCTACCTCGTAAGCCTCCGTGTGTTACGTGAGGTGACCAGCAGAGTGACTGACTGACGTGACGTGTGCGTGTAACAGGCAATGGCTCTTGAATATACATCATCCAGTTGGTGAATTTATCCTTTAGCACTGCTGCGACGCTGTCTTCCTCATCAACCACCACCAAACAACACTGAAACAAGTGACTGTAGTATTCCTGCAGTACGGGGTCTCACACCATCACCTAGGTAGAGCTAAAGAACTCAGATCACCAGCAGAGAGTTGTGCAGCACCACCTCAGGGACACCGCCTCGACCCTATCTGGGGACAAGAGCCAGCACCAATAACGATCCCGGGGTCATGTAAGCTGAATAATTAACATCGTTGGTTGATCTGCTTTCTTGTTTGACTTAAATACTGACTAGAAGTAAAACTAACACATGTGAACTGGAGTTTTTTAAGTGGTGATAATTAAATTCTTATTTTCATTATATGCAAAGACGAGTAAGATGTTTTGGCTTTACGTGCGCCACCTGTCCGTCGTTTCCCCATAGTGCTTAAAACGATAACTCTTAAGGTGTTTACAGATATTTCTGTAACTTCAGAGAAACTATCATCTCCCCTCAGGGCTCAGTCGAGTTTCATGGTAGGGATAACTCCATCAAAACAGAATATTTATCGGACTATTTCATTTAATAAAACATTTTCTAACAGCGCCAGTAAACAGGTGAAGGGGGACATCGCGTGTTCGAGTTTATGTTAACGAATACACGTAGCGCGTAGTTTATTTACTTTATAAACTGCCATTACCTATAGCGTAGATGGTATATATAACGTTGTGCTGTACATAACCTTATATTAATGGCGACACTATCTAATCACTCTGTAATGCACAAAGAAAATGGTGTATACGTATCTTGATGAGTGGCGCAGAGTTCATGATGAGGAGACATAAACAAGGACGAATGTTGGGTGATGAAGTACCAAGTAATATGAAGGCCAGGACACACACACACACACACACACACACACACACACACTCACACACACACACATGTATTTTTATCAAAGCTTGTAACTCAGCTGACAATGACAGTGGTTGAGGACTTGAGCGGGACACAAAACAAAGGTACAGCAAGTAACTGATGTGTATCACTCACAGTATACAACTCCAACACCTTCATTTCCTTCACACGCAGTATTTCCCAAACAATACATCGCCTCAGCACTACGGCCATTACCACCACATACTTTGTAATACTTTGTACACTGAACAGTAACAGAAAGCTATCGTAGCCATCTCAACCAATTCCATCACGCACTGAACGAAATCATTTTCTTTATAAATATTTTGTAAGCTGTATTTATCTGTAATAAAACTACTACTTTAAGGCTTTAGTAACTTAACCATGTCTGGATAGGAAGGAAGGAAGGCGCTCCATGATTTAAGACGTAGTGCTAGTGTTATTTGTGAAGCCCCGTGACCAATTTGTTTGACTCAACACGTCCGCGCTAAACCGGGAATGAGAACAGTGAGATCCTGGGAGTAGTGTCAGTCAACCTTACTTGTTCAATACGCTCTAATACCTGTTAAGATTATATGTGTGTGTGTGTGTGTGTGTGTGTGTGTGTGTGTGTGTGTGTGTGTGTGGAGAAAACAACACAATAAGACAGGCACAAGTAGACTTTCATCAAGGTGGATGTGAAGTATGATAATCGATGCTGTTGGAGTTTTTAGCGTGCGTGAACCCTGCCTCTATTTTCAGTCATAGTTGATTGCTACAAACAACACCGTAATTGGTCACACGAGTTCTCTGTTATAAGCAGTTTTTAAGCCGAGAGGTCACAAAGTGTTTGGGTATTTTAAAACCAGATAGCTGACTAAACCTGCTGAGGTGAATCTTCGTGTAACATGAAGGACAGAGAGAGAGAGAGAGAGAGAGACTTGCAGCTTGTTTCCCATCCTACCAAAACTCATTATCTCCCAATGTCCCAAAAGGTTATAGTCATCGAACGATCTTAGAAGCAGGAAGAATCACACATACAGACCCAAGAGACAATCGTTTTCGAGACAAAAATCCTGAAAGTAATCAATACACAACTAACATTCAATGCACAACTAACATAGGACCGAGGCGACACACAGACGACAACTTTCCAGTTCCTCGACGACTATTAGGCAGAAACAGGATGACACACCAAATACCTCACACACGCAACGCCACAGCAGGATTATCAGGAGCGCCTCAACCCAGCACATAACTATGAAAACAAATGGATATCCTTAACTACTAACTCACACCACCATAAACTTGAGTAAGACGCGCGTAAATAAGGTCAAGATACAGGGAACCAAGTCGAATAAGCACGATTACAACCTCGTTTTCTCATGTTACATTGAGATTCATGACTTTGGCAGTAAGACTAGTCGTCATGTATAAACAATCATAACCTGACAGACACGACACAGTCACTTCCTATGAACACACGGAGTTACAGACTTATTTCACAGAGGTTTGACATTCATGAGAAAAAATACATAACGAGTGACCAGTCATTAGGGGAAAAAATATGGTATAATTAAAAGAAATAGAGACAATTGAGGTGTCAGCTGTTCGTCAGTAAGGGGACTGTCAGCCCCGCCCACACTATAATGGGGTAGCGGTAGAGGACGTGGCCTCCCTCCGTCCCTCCCTCCAGTGATGGGTAGGTGGGAGATGACTCAGCCTCGACCACGTTATGATGGGTAGCCGGAATAGCAGCCTTCGCCTCGATGTGATGGGCAGCATAGGGAGGGAAGGAGGGAGGGAATGAGAGTTCACCAAGCCAGGGTCCGGCCAGCTCCTACACCTGTCTACTGGGGGAGGGACGCCACTCTGGTGGTCCACTCCCCCTGGCGTGACACTCACTCCACCTTCACCAAGGCCACCTACTTCTTTCCCTCTCATGTGTCGTGTCGTGGGTCTGATTTACACCAACTCTTAAATGTTCTTATGACTGTCTCCTTATCTGCTCACTATCGGGACATTGTTTCATTGTTCCAGTTTTACTCTGCTTTTAACTACCTTCACTATCTGAATAAACTTATCTACAACTACTCTAAAACTTTTCCATGACCGATATGAGTCTCCGGGAAGGTTAGTAAGAAAGGAGTTATTTTTACAGTATATAGTTATCGAGAAGTGTCAGTCGAGTAGTGCAAAAAGACAAGATCAGGTTCAAGAAGTGACGTGCGAAAAGGAAAAAGAAAAATAGAACGATTAGGAGCACGGATACGTCGCTTTGATATGACACAAGCAGGAGATAGAAATAAATACATACTAAAATTCGTAAACAAAATAATGGTGTGATTATTGATTTTAATGTAGTGATTATAATTAACAGGAGTTACAGGAAAGCGCTTCAGGGGGCAACATATCACACTAAGACCCCCCCCCCGTCAACACCTGCTGCTGAGACGACAGAGAGATGATGGTGAAGGTCCTCCTACACACCTGTCACCTGCCTCCGGATGGCCGCCCCAGAACACAGGTATTATAGGAAATCGTGCGTGAAGTGTGGAAGAGCAGGTCATGAAGGACACTAAAATTATAACAGCAAAGACTGAGGAAAGATTATTTAACCATGAGAATTATTAGACCAAGGTGAGGATACAAGCGTTAAGGAGTTAAGATCACGTGTTATCATCAATCAGAAGAGGATTTTTTTTCGAAAGGGAGAAGAAATTATACGTTTTCTCCCTATCTTAAAATAAGTATTACACATTTTATAGTAATTAAAAGATAAATACCTTCCCTATAGGTAAGATCACGGAGACCACAAGAGAGCGAACAACTCTGGGGGTTTACCTGAGCCAGGGAAGAGGACGAGAACCACGGCGTTCCTGCAACACAAGCTTACCTGTGTGCAACGCCCTCTCTATAATGACCGCCTCCGTCACTCATGCCCGTCACACGCCTGTCACGACCCCTAGACACATGGTGACGTTGGTGACGGCCGCTGATGACCCCAGGGACGCAGCCGGAGGTCCTGTTGTGGTGCCCTCCTGCTGGTGATGGCTGTGGTGGTGGAGGCGTGTGGCAGGTGGGGGGGGAGTTTTTCGTTTTCGTTTTTATCATCGGGTTGTTATGGTTACCTAAGGCTCGTTGGTTGTATCTGTCACGTGTTGAGGAATTATTACATGTTGAGGGTCGCTTATCGTATGTTGTGGGGATGTTGTGTCTTATGTTGGGCCCTATTTGTGGTATGTTGTATCTAACAGTAAAAAATCATGAACCGAATAATACTACGACATTAGGTAACTTTATCCTACTATATTACAGATCGGTTATATATGGAGTATGCTGAGGAATCGTATCATCTGAGGTGGAAATTTAGTCTGCCTATATGTCACGTGTTATATACTGTTGGTGAAGGTAATGTATATATGGGATCATCACATTAACTGGTGTAGGGTCAGGTTAGGTTAATTTGTGTATATATTTCCAGATTAGTGAGTAGTTTAAGTTACAGTATATGTGGCCATAATGGGGGGGTCAAAACTGCACTTGAGTCGATCATAATTAGAAATGTACTCTTATGGACAGTTGAGTGAAAACAATGCTAAATATATGAATCTATAATAGCCTAGGTTTGTGAAGGATACGCCAAGTGCTAACAGTTACGGAATTTATAATTCATAGTTACAGCCACATTATATACAATTGTTTATCTCTTAATTGGAAGAAATTGGCTTCTCTAATAGATGACGTCAAAGCCGCTTCCTGTGATGCTTGTTTTCTCTCTCTCTACCTGATCTAATTCACCTTGACCTAACTTAACTAAAACTACCTGACCTAACATAACCTAACCTAACTAAAACTATCTGATCTTACCCTGACCTAACGATTTTAGAATTCATTTAAATTAAGTTAGGTTTGGTTTAGCTGGTTTGCTTGTTTTTAAAAAGAAGTTCTGGCACACGCTTAGATGAACAACTGTTTGTATTAGGTTAAGTTACGAGCTGGGTTTTTATTTTTCAGAGCACTAGGGTGACATGGTCGCAAGCTACGGTGAACTAACTACCTGTACAGCTAAATTAACCCCCGTGGAGAAGACTAAGGTAGCCGGGTACAACCTAAGATGAACTATTGGTTCAGTTCGAGGAAACCAGAGGGTAATATTTCACGGTGTATTGACCAGATAAATGCTGCCAGAGCTATTAACAAATTATACGCTGTCTGAGAGTGCTGATGCATATCTACTCTTAATTCCGACTGTTATCAAAAGAGTGATTTGGTGGTCTATAATGGTGTTAAAGTGCCGGTTAAGTGGAGGTGTGTTTGGGTGGTGTGAAGCTGGTTTTTATTACCCAGTGTACCAAAGGGAAGAGTGTTAGTAGGTGCCCGCAGGAGGAAGTACTGAATGATCTTAAGTGATAAATAACACTTTAAGGCCAGTGTAATTTTCAAGATAATGTTAAAGCCGAGTTATAAAACATCAGGGAGAAAGCGGAAGCAACAGTAGATAAAGCGGGTGATGATGAATGGAGATTTTATACACGAGTATAACCAACACACACACACACACACACACACACACACACACACACACACACACACACACACACACACACACCATGGCAAGCTTCCAGGGGTGATAGTACCTTGTCACACGAGTACCTTGTCACACGAAGTAGGTGGGTAAATACACCCTTATACTGAACACCGTAAACAAACAAATACCCAGGCTTAAATCCAGTACTCTTAGGGAAGATTAAATACAATATTAAAAAGTAAGTATAAACTTTAACTGTATTATATCGTCTTGGCTATATAGATAAGTCAAAGCTATACTGTGGCTATTATATAAGTCATAGCTATACTGAAGCGCGAAAATTGCTACGTGGATAAAAAAGAGCATCTTACCTCTGGATAAAACAGTATTAATACATAATCTTACCTTAATGGATGAAACACAAGATTAAAACACTATATTTAATCACAGCAAGATTAAAACACTATCCCAACCCACAAGATATAAAACACAGCTAGAATTAAACCCTACATCAAAAACCACAAGATTTAAAACACACCGAAAAAAAAAATCACCAACCACCGGATACATCACAGGTAAATGAAACTACCTATCAGAGATGAATGGATAAAACACCACCTGACGTCCATAAATACTACACAGACACATTAAAACACCACTATTGTCCGGGTCAACAACACAATAATAACATCAATAGCTCCAACAAAGACGGACATAGGCAACGAGTGAACCCGTAACTAAACACACAACAACGTAGACGGTATATGAGCAACGAGTGAACCCGTAACTAAACACACAACAACGTAGACGGGATATAAGCAACGAGTGAACCCGTAACTAAACACACAACAACGTAGACGGGATATAAGCAACGAGTGAACCCGTAACTAAACACACAACAACGTAGACGGGATATAAGCAACGAGTGAACCCGTAACTAAACACACAACAACGTAGACGGGATATAAGCAACGAGTGAACCCGTAACTAAACACACCTACGACTGATAACAATAATAATCAAAGCTCAACGTCTAAATACAGTCTTGCTGATAGTATTGACGCTCTTACAAGTGTATCTGATTTAGTAAACACAGATTCGACGATATTGAGCCAAAGGTTTCAGTGTCTAAGATATGTTTACATTATAGATATGATTTGACATGATACGAATACATGTGTTCTGGTGTTATTTGTAAGCAGTATAGGACAGGGAAGTGCTCAATGGGAGGTGCTCACGGGAGGGTATGGTCAAATGAATAACTGAAGAATTTTTAGTTTACAGTTTGGATAAGTAAAAATAATAATACTGATACATGTTTTCAGTAGGATATTATTCATAACATATAGGAATGTTGATGTTGTATGAGTCTACAGTGATAAATTTATTTCGTTTTTTTTTATGCTGCAGATGCTCAGAGGAAGATGGTGATCAGATAAGCTACTGAAACGCCGCAAGTCAACAGAACTGCAGTGATAAATAGTTCAGCCTTTACTGCAGCACCTTACAGAACATATGGCAACAGACACAGGTACTTCGGGGTAACACAAGGTTCCAGGGGATAAAAACAGCCTAATTAATACTGAAGAGGACTACAGTAAAATGCGATTTAGCAACACAGAGGAGACGTCTGGCGCTCAGAGTCTCTAGCGAGGGAGGAGGAGGCGCATGTGTGTGTGTGTATGTGCCCACACAACCGGTAGCCACTCACACAGACCTCACAATTAGGCTGTCCTCTCTCTGATGAAGATGATAAATGTGCCTTGCTGGGCGAGGGTGATGAGAGACCAGGGATGTCGGGGGGAGTAAAAGTCATCACAAAAACGGCATAAACAAACCTAATTTATAGCATAGAGTACAAGTTAATGATAGTGGAGCCCCAGCGTCCGGGGCCAGTCCGTCAGCTGCTGCTCGTCAGGGAGGTGGGAGTCTTGGGGGTGGTGAGTGATGATGACGCCTCGTGATGAACACAAGGACAGGGAGCGGTGGTGATGACCACAGGAGTCAGAGGGGAGTGGTGATGAGTGGTGATGACCAAATGGGTCAGAGAGGAGTGGTGATGACCATAGGGGTCAGAGAGGAGTGGTGGTGAGTGGTGATGACCACAGGGTCATGGGGGGGTGATAATGAACACAGGGCCTGGGGTGGTGGTGATGAACACAGAGTCAGAGAGGAGTGGTTGATGAACTCAGGGCCAGGAGTTAGTGATGATCACAGAGCCAGTGGGGTGGTGATGAGTGGTGAAGAAAACCAGGTCCGTGTGGGGTAACCCCGGCTCTGGTGATGAGCAGTGATTAGTAAAGAACCAATGTATAACAGCCAGTGTTGGTGGTGTGTAGTCTAGTCATTAGTGATGAGTGGTGATGAAAGGGTCGAGTAATAGAGGCTGTGACGATAAATGGTTATAAACGAATATAAAAGCTACAGTAGTGGTGATGAGCAGAGATGGAGATTGTGGTGATGACTAGTGATCAACAAAGTAAATAGAGGATCAGGTGATGACTGGTGTAGTAAGGCGGTAATGACGACAACAAACAATGCATGGTGGTGAGGGGTCCTATGATAGATTACAGTGAGGGGGAAGGAGACGTTGGGATATAAACAGTTGGTAGTTATGAAGAACATGTTGGTGGGTGAGGTTATGGTAACACTGGCTGGTGGGGTGACGGTTGTGGTAACACTGGCTGGTGGTGGTGACGGATTTGTGTTGGCACTGGCTGGTGGTGGTGGTGACGGTTGTGGTAACACTGGCTGAAAGGTGAAATTGACGGTTGTGGTAACACTGGCTGGTGGTGGTGGTGACGGTTGTGGTAACACTGGCTGTGGTGGTGAACGACGGTTTGTGGTAACACTGGCTGGTGGTGGTGACGGTTGTATGAGCAACACTGGCTGGTGGGGCGGTTGTGGTAACTTTGGCTGGTGGTGGTGGTGACGGTTGTGACCAACACTGGCTGGTGGTGGTGACGAAGTTGTGGTAACGCTGGCTGGTGGTGGTGACGGTTGTGGTAACACTGGCTGGTGGTGGTGACGGTTGTGGTAACGCAACGGTGGTGGTGACGGTTGTGGTAACATTGACTGGTGGTGGTGACGGTTGTAGTAACGCACTGGCTGGTGGTGGTGACGGTTGTGGTAACACTGGCTGGTGGGGTGACGGTTGTGGGCGCTTTAGCTTCGGTGGAGTGACGGTTGTGGTAACTTGCTGGCGGTGGTGGTGACGGTTGTGGTAACCTGGCTGGTGGTAGGCGGATTTGGTAACGCTGGCTGGTGGTGGTGACCTGATTTGTGGTAACACTGGCTGGTGGGGTGACGGTTGTGTGGTAACGCATGGCTGGTGGTGACGGTTAGTAACAATGGCTGGTGGTGGTGACAGTTGTGGTAACATTGACTGGTGGTGGTGACGGTTGTGGTAACACTGGCTGGTGGTGGTAGGGTTATTGGTAACACTGGCTAGTGGTGGTGACGGTTGTGGTAACGCACTGGCTGGTGGTGGTGACGGTTGTGGTAACACTGGCTGGTGGTGGTGACAGTTGTGGTAACACTGGCTGGTGGTGGTGACGTTTGTGGTCACACTGGCTGGTGGTGGTGACGGCTGTGGTAACATTGACTGGTAGTGATGACTGGCGGTCATGACTGATGGACGGTTATAACAGTCATGAGTGTTGGCAGTGGAGATGCAGTGTGTTATGGTGACGAGTGACGACTTCTAGTAATAAACAAGATAAAAATGAGAAGTTCTCGTCCAATTTAATCTGTATAGAAAACTCTGGCGTCTGATCAGTCACCCGCGTCCCACAAACACTAGAGTACGGACTAGGAGGAGGAGGAGGATAATATGGTAGCAGAAAATACTTATATCAACAGTAGCGGCAGAAAATCACGGTAGTGCACAATGATAAGTGTAACAATTCTTGGTCTTTGAGGCAGAGCGGATAGCAGGGTGGAGGCAAAGTGAGTGAGGACGAGATGGTACACTAAAGCAAACCACGACGCGATTTCTGCATCAGAACCACTACATGGGATCTCCTTTGACTAGTTTAATTCCTGTGATAACCCAGGGTTTTAGCGCTGATGTTTTATCGCGGAAAACGACTTAATTTGGACAAAAGAGGTACATCGCACCTGATTGTTGGAGCGATGTACAATTGCCTACCGCCACCCCTTGAGGACCGAAACCACGACTCTCGCACGCACACACACACACACGTACACACCGTCTCTGGCTCTCGGAAATGTTAGCTAATTGCGGGGCTTCAAGACTCGCCTCAATCACGCCAGTATTTATAGCTCTGTCTGACTATTATGATGCTCAAGGTGACCCCCGAGGAGTCTTCCCGACCATCACGGATCAATTGATGAATGGACCACTGGGAAGGGGAACAGCGTCAAGGAACCCCCTGAGTTATTGACATCCACTGACAGTTGTTATTATCCGCTGTTGCTACTGTTGCCTGATGTCTCTGTCTCTCTCTCTTCTCCCTTGCTGATGCTACTATAGTAAAAAGCGTTTTACGTGAAAGGAAGCAAATATATGTTACTATTACCTGTACTACTACTACTACTACTACTACAACTAACTCTGCTACTACTACTCTTCTTTGTTTTATCAGTATCACTGTTGCTACTATCCTTATCATTTTAACTCCAGTTGCTGGTGCTGCCGTTAATACTGCTGCTTCATTTATTACACCCTGTTGTTACCGTTGTTGCTGCTGACGTTAATTTACTGTCTACTGTTGGTGTTCTATTTGACCTCAGTAAATATCAGTGAACAAATTCGTCAGTTTTTCTATCTATATACAGTAAATCCTCTATTTAACGGACTACATACAGAGGAAAGTGCGTTATATCAAGGGTGTTTTAAATGTGAAACCCCCATCTAACGGTTTATGCTGAGAGACAAGTCCTTCACTGTATTATTCTATCGTAACCCATTTTGTTTCGTTAGTGATCGAAATACATTTAAAAGTAATAGTGATAAGGCAATAATAATAATAAATGATGCAAGTAGTTATAAAGATACCATCTAGGACTTAGGGGAGTGGCGAGGCGGGGGGAGTAAGGTTGTTGTCATAGTGAAATATGAACCCCCCTGAAAAGTCCCACCAGTCAACTGCGTCAAGGGAATGATCTGTGTACAACATGCTGTTGAAAATTACAGGAACTGAATCCAGTTAATTTTACAGTAATTACCGTAATTATTCTTATTTATTATTGTAATTTTTGGGGGGCTTCATTTAGTAATTACGACTACTTCTTCTGCCGCTATCATATATATATATATATATATATATATATATATATATATATATATATATATATATATATATATATATATATATATATATATATATATATATATATATATATATATATATTTACAGTTAATACAATAACCAGTAAAATGATAAAGCACAAGGTGAAGAGGGACCTTAACCATGGCAGGTGCAGCAGCGGGATAAATGCAACAATTCCTTCCAGTACCAGGTTAAGGGGCCGAGACAGGTTATAGGAGCCGCTTTTATAAAGTGTGTGTGCGTGCAGGGGGGAGGGGGGTACAGTTGGACCATGGAGGGGAGATGAGTCGTGACAGAGAAGGTGAATATCCCATACAGCTATCACCTCGCTTGGGACATTAAATATTACACCTCTGGCAAACGTGGGTAGAACAGCTCGATCGTAAAGCAGTAGAAATGGACCGAGCCGAGGTACAGCAGGACCGCTGCGGGGTACAGCTGGACTATAGCAGAGTACAGCTGGATCATGGCGGGGTACAGCTGAATCACGGCGGGATAAGTTAGACCATGGCAGGGTACAACTGGACCATAGCGGAGTACAGTTGGTACGTTGTGGATTTTTACGATTAACCTTTGTCACTGTCTTGTCGAGGCTGCTAAGATGGAGTCCCCCTTCTCTCTCTAAGACAGAGGTCGTCGAGGTTAAGGTGCCTTCGAGGATGATGTGTGGTCCTATTCTCTAGTGTAGAGATCGTCGAGGGTGAGGTCACTTCGAGGGTAATCTTCTACACCAGTAGTATTGTTTGTAGCTGCGTCAGTCCTGGCTGACAGGTCTCTGAAGAAACTATTTTTGGTGTGGGTGGGGCTAGAAAAAGGTAAGCGACTTTTGATACAATATTTCGGTAGAATTCTTAAACCATTAACATAAAGAAAATTAATTTCATAGATTTGTTGAGTTATATTAGCAATATCTTACCATATGATTATTAATATCTTCAACGAGAAGTGTGATGGTGTGTATGTTGGCAGATGATAAAGAGACAACACACTTAATCAATCGAGTTAGTGATGGTCCCCAGGTCTTTGGGGGGTAGAGACATAACCGAGAGTACATGGAACATTCCTCACTGGATCACAGTATTGAGGAGCTGGAACAGGAAACTAGACTGCTCTCGGGTCCCTGGTTACTGTATATCATAACCTGGAGCTTAGTTCATGCCCCCAGGGAGGGTGATAATCTGATTCTATTGAGTAAACATAGAAAATATATTCAGACGTCTTATATCTGACAGTCTTATTGACTCCTTTGTGATCAACAGTACCGTCAGCTGACACAAATAAAACCAAAAATTGTAGCCAGCTAAAGTTAACATTATTATCTATCAATCTCTAATGATGTTTTTATCCATTCAGTAATGATAATAAATTACTATTGTGACAAGCAATACCTCACCACACCTGTTTAACCCCTTCGTAATCTTACTACACCTGACTCATTCCTTTCAAATTAATTTACACCTGTGACCTAAGACGTTAATTATCATCAAATATTCCCCTCTATTCCTCTTATTTATTCCCTCTAATTTATCCCTCATTATCGACGATCATTTCATCATAGTCTTTCTCATCCTGTTCTTTACCCCTCGCCATTATTACCATCTTCATCTATCATCTCCTCCTTACAGCTTCTATCACACTAGTTATCGCCCTTATCATTGTCATCATCATCTTTGGTACTTCATTCTGTATTTATCACCTTATTCACCATTATCTTCTCCACTTACATTATTATCAAGATTAATCTTCAACACCACCATCATCACCCCCTCCTCCTCCTCCTCCTCCTCCTCCTTATTTCATTATTTCTTTGTCTTCTCTGCGTTTGTCTTCTTTATTAAAACACTCTTATCCCCCACGGTTATTACTCTCATTCTTCATCCATATCTTCATAGACACCATCAACACACCATCATCACACCCATCTTCACCATTATTGTTTTTATTTACAGCATGTAACCATCACAATGACCTGTATAATTATATCATGTTCAGTGCCTCTATAATTTTCTTCGTTGTCGCTATCATCCTCACTATAACAATTACTACTACCACCACTACTACCACCACCACCACCACCACCACCACCACCACAATCACCACTATCCTAATCATCTCTCCTCCCACTCCGCAGTTACAATTAAATCCATCTTTCTCCCATCGTCATCATCATCACCATTATCATCACCACCCAAAAATTCTTCCTCCACTTGGGAACCAAAATTCAACGAAAACCATGGCACATTAAACCATCTCTCTCTCTCTCTCTCTCTCTCTCTCTCTCTCTCTCTCTCTCTCTCTCTCTCTCTCTCTCTCTCTCTCTCTCTCTCTCTCTCTCTTCCCACGTGACGTCAAAGTTTTTGCCATGCTAATAATTACAGTTTCTGTCAATCCTGGCCGTCAATTCTGCTGTCAAATCGGTCAGAGTTGGAGAGATTCGCCTGCGAACTCAACCCGTTTTTTTCTCTCCCTGTCCCTCTTTCTCTCCCTCTTCTCTCCTCTCCACCCTCCCTACCCCCCTCTCCCTCCTCACTCTCCTCCTTCCCCCTATCCCTCCCTCTCTTCCTCCCTTCCTATCTACCTTCTTTCCTTCTTCGTCTCCCTCGTCCGCACTTCCCTCTTCCTCCCTCCTCCCTCTCCTTCCTCCTCCCTATCCCACTCCTCCTCCCTATCTCCCTCCACCTTCCTCTCTCCCCTCCTCCGTCCTGTCTGGTGACGTAGGTGACGGAGGGATGCTATTGTTTCCCCAAAAGGAGTGTAGCTCTTTATGTCAATTGGATTAAAAGAACCCCCAGTGCTTTGGGACATTTCCAACCTCAGTGTTTCAGTGGCCGTATATTGTTTTTGTTGCTGTTATTGTGATGTATTTGTTTTATGTTGTGAATGTGGTTTGTTTATGTAGAGCGTGTGTATTGTAGTTTTTATTTATGATGTTGTGGCAGTTATGTAGTTGATAATATGAGTGGTTTATGCTGTGGTGGTTATGTAGGGAGGAGCGTATTTTTTTTATTTATTTATTTTTTAGAATGTTTGTGTGTTTTTAGTTTTTGTTTTTATGTAGTGGGGATCATTGAAGTCTTTTGTGTAGTGGAAGTTGTGGTTAGGTTCTGTGTAATTATTAGTCGTTTACGTTGAGGCGATGATGCAACCTTATGTATTTTGGAGTTATTTTTATGCTGTAGATGTGACGCTTACGTAGTGATAATATTTGTAGCGTTGATTGACAATATTTGAGTTCTTTATTGTTGTTGCTATGTGTGTGTGTGTGTGTGTGTGTGTGTGTGTGTGTGTGTGTGTGTGTGTGTGTGTGTGTGTGTGTGTGTAATATAACACTGGTGAAATATGATGTTTTTCTCCTTTAACTCTATATAACTGTCTTCATTTTATTACTATTTTCTTAAGATGTGATTTATTTTTCTTGTCATTCTCATTTATTATTATCCTTATGTTTTCTTCCCATCCGGTTGTCTTATCCCATGTATTTTTCTTATTTTTTTTAAAGCATTGGACAGGCCACTAGTTACCTTGTACACTCCAAACATTCATTCATATCCTCTTATTATACTCCAATCCTTTTCTTTTGTCTTCCCTTTTACTCTAATTATTCTGCTATCGTCGTTAGTTATTTCCTTTCCTCATCTCTCTCATTCTCACCCCCAATACCTGCCTTAGCTCCCCATTCTCTTAACTTCTTTTCTCACCTTTTCTCTCACTCTTTCTCTCTTGTTCCTTCTCCCCATCATTACTCTCTTTCTACTTCTCTTTTAACTTTTCTTTTGCTCTTCTTCATCCTTTCTCGCTATATCTCCCTCCCATTTTCCTTGTTTTATACATCTCTTCCTCCCTCCCTTTCTCTCTACCTATTTCTCTCTTTCATCTTCATTTCTTCTGGCCCCCATTCTTCTCTCCCTTCCTTCCTCTATTTTCCTTGTCTCTCCTATCTTCCTCTTCCCCCTCCTCCTCTTTTCTCTTTCTACGTCTCCCTTCCATCTTCATGCTCTCTCTGTCTCTCTCTTCCTCTTCTTCCCTCTCTTTCCCCCTCCGTTTAACTTCTTTTTCCTCCCCTTCTTCTTCTTCCATCTTCCTTGTCTCTCCTCCCTCTCTTCCCTGCCCCCCCATGCACTGTCTTTCTTGTCTCTCCTCCCCGTCTTCCCTCCCTTCCTTCCACCGTCTTCCATGCCGCTGCTCTTTCCCTCCCTTCTGGTGTGCCCCTAGTGCCGGGGTCAGACCTGGCAGGGAGCAGTGACGGTGGGTGATGACTTTGACGGACAGAACTAGTCATTAGTGTTCTTCGTTGCAGAGAAGCTGATGTCCATCCCCCCACCCGCCTTGGTTCCTGCGTAGCCCCTTGGGGACTGATTAAAGGACTGGCCTGCCCCTGCTACGAGCTCGGGTTACTCTTTACGTCCTGATTAAAGATAGGGTTGTGCTTAGTTACCTTGTTAAGTAAACGTATGCAAGACAAAAATACTTAATTGGGCGGTACTGTTTGCGGTGCGATGAAAGCCCGCCCGCTGATGGTCAAGAAAGAGGGGTCTACTCCTCCTCCTCTTCCCACTCCTCCCTCACCCATTCCTCGCTCTCCCCCTCATTCCCTCACCCCTTGATCGTGTATGTGGGTCAGCGGTGATTGGTGGAGAGGGGGAAGGAGCGTAGGAAGGGGAGTCGTGTCTTCCATACCACACACCAACACCATCAAGGATCACGAGTACACACACTACACGAGAACAGAGGAAATTACGATGATGCAACCCGGTGTGTCATGCATCTGTGTGGAGTTTATATTGTGTATTTTTTTGTGCGTATTTCATTGACTTGATGTTGTTTTATTTTTAACACAATCTGAATCTGACCAAAGGGAATTTCAGAAAGTTTAAGCCTTTTGGGGGGAGAGGGAATGGGAGGGTGAATTAAACCTCTAGTGGAAATTGCTTTATATAAAAAAAACACGATCATCATCACCAATAACTTCCTAACAATAAAAAATGGATCAAGACTTAACTTCATTGTTTGATGGGCATTAATTTTACTGGTGTCAGGCTGTACTATCAATTAAACACACGCACACACACAGACACACAACCTCCTCCCGAACACACCCTCCTCCCCCACACACAACCCTCCCCCACACACACACACCCTCCTCACCCCACAGCCCCCACACATCCTTCTCCTCCCACACACACACATCCACACGGCTACTTCTTTCAAATCTTTCAGATGTGAAGCAGCTGACAAAACACATCCAACACAAATACATATGACAGATTCTTCATTCAACATATTATACACAGGTGCTGACAGGTAACACGTCATTCCTTTATCAACAAGGTGAAGGAAGTGATCTGCTCAACGGCATACCCTAAGGGGGAAAGGGAAGTGAGATGATGGTTCAGGTGAGAGAGAGAGAGAGATGATTACGATCTTAAATTTGAATGTGGTAAAGCAAGAACAGATACGATTCATAATTGACCAACATCTTAAAAGTAATTGTTTACTTATCGTCTGTGGGGGTTACTGGACCATCAGACACCTCAACAAAGTAACTTCGTCTACATAACAGTTGCCTCTTACCTAATAATGTATTCATAAACACTAATTACTTCTATATAAATCCATACATTAACCTCCACATCTTTCTCGTAGTCTATTCCTTGTTTTTTTTTCCCCTGGGAGTTGGTAACACTGTCATATGTTATCATCAATCATATAAATTATCCTTTAGGTTAAGTTTAAGGAAGATTGTAATGTATTTATAAACATTTATCCGTTCTAATGTAAATTTGTGGTGTGAATAGAGTAAACATATCTTCAAGTTTTGTAAAGGAGGTAAACAAACATTGATCATTTACGAAGGTCATGTGGGGCTTCTCCTCAGTCAACACAACAAAAAATTAATTATCTCAAACATGAAGTTACTCGGTGTTAACTTACCCACACTGTCCTGGAGTTACTCACTAGTTTACCCGAAGGAAAAATAAAAATAAACATGTATGACGAAACAAAAAAAAAAAATATCATTGGTAACCGATAAACACTGGGAAGACATTTTTTTTTTCTTGTTGTGGTTTTCGTTTATAAGTCTAACAGCAAACTTCTTTTTTGCTTTTAATTTTTTCCCTAAAAGAATGACAGCCGACCCAGAACCCAGGACCCCTTTTAGCTCTATATTTTACGACTTTTGATTGTAAAACATCACGTGGTTGTGTTCTAAGTGTAACTACGTATACAAGACGACACTCAACTCTCTCACGACACTCAACTCTCTCACGACACTCAACTCTCTCACAACACTCAACTCTCTCACAACACTCAACTCTCTCACGACACTCAACTCTCTCACGACACTCAACTCTCTCACAACACTCAACTCTCTCACGACACTCAACTCTCTCACAACACTCATACCACAGAGACAAAACATAATTTTTTTTTTATTGCTGTACATCTTAGGGTACGATATGCTTTGGTAGTTGTTACATTGGATTACGACGTCTAGGCTTCCTTGTAGATAAGCTTCCCGTGTTGTAAGATAAATATATACTCAAACGGAATCTATGATCTATGGAAAGATTCAAAACAATGGAGAGAGAGAGAGAGAGAGCAAAACAAAATAAAACAAGCTCTCGTAAATGAGGACTTGACAAGGAATAATTTACTTCTAAGAAATGTAACTAACTAATCTTCAATGTTTACTTCCCATACATAACTCACCTACGTCAAGATCACCACCACTCATAACTCTCACTGATAACCTCTATAATTTTGTTTCCCTCCATTATCTTATTTTTTTTTGTTCTTGTAGACTTCACCCTTGACTCGCTCTCTCCTACAGCTGTTATTTTTACCCCCGTAGTTTATTCTGTCATTTATTGCTACAGCGAGAGGAGTCATGCAGTAAGTTTCCGCCTGGGTTGTGTGTCAGGTAGGAAGGTCACTTGCCAGGAGTCACTGCTCGAAGCTACACAACACACATGTGCAAATAGCCAACGGGAAGACACATCAACAGTAACAGTAACAACAGAAGAATCTCCATAGTCGAGGTGATCAACAGGATGGAAGTGACAGGAGTAATGGTAAGTTAAGTTGTACTAAGAACGAAATATTTTTTTTATTTTAGGGTTAAGGGAAATATTTGTTTTAGGATTAGGAAAATAAGTGTTACAGGATTAGGAAAATAAGTGGTATGTAATTAGGAAAAAAAGTTTGTTCTATGGTTGCGAAAACAAGTTCACTTATTGATCAGGAAAATAAGTTGACTCAAGACGTGGGAAAAATTAATTTACTCAAGAAGGGAAATAAATTTGCTTTAGGATCAGGAAAATAAATTTACTTTAAGGGTGGATAAACAAGTCTGCCTTTGGGGTGAGAAAATACCCTTGTTCCAAGAGAGGGAAAGTAAATTGATTCTATAAGGAAAATGTGTTTACTCTAAGACCAGGAAATAATGTAGAGGGTAAAATGATGACATATAAGGTGTGTGTGTGTGTGTGTGTGTGTGTGTGTGTGTGTGTGTGTGTGTGTGTGTGTGTGTGAGGGAACGTAGGTTTACTAATGTCGGCATATGAACGTGGGATTTTAAGCGTGATCTCATGAGTGTAAACGCGTGTGTTGAACATAATGGGTGAACGTGGGAGGGTGAATGTGAGCCCGGGTGATGGGTGACAAGAGAAGGCAGGCAGGGAGGCTACGGTCAAACATTCCCGTCGTCCAGGGAGTGTGAGACCCAGCGACGCTTTACGAGGTTGATTCTCTTATCTGCAGTATCACCAGTTTTCCTATACAGATCTCTCTCTCTCTCTCTCTCTCTCTCTCTCTCTCTCTCTCTCTCTCTCGCTCTCTCTCTCTCTATCTATCTCTCTATCTATCGTGTTAAAGCCCCTTACGATACATTATACCTCCCGTACATCTCAAATAAGTATCTTCGTTCTCGGAATAAGTTCTACTATGCCCTTAAGGTTTTTTGAATTATTTGTAAAGTTCTCAGTCTCAGATATACAAAAATCCAGTTATTTATTTATTATTATTATTTTTTTAAACGGGAAGATTTTTTTTTTTGTGATGTAGATACTGAGTAATTTTTAAAAGATTCAAGCCTTGTTAATATAATTCAGAGGTGATTATTGTGGTCTAGCTCAGATGTTGGGGAGATGGTGTTATGTGGCCCTTATCTGCTTATATTCACACCGTATTTAATCTCCCATGAGTCGTCGTTTCTTGGAGATTTGGTACACGGAGCGGTGTGCAGATTCTGAAGTTTGCGAATAAACACAACAGCGAGAATACAATAGTAGACAATTTCAATGAATTCATACAACTGAAACAACTTTCATCAGACTGGTGTATTGAATGGAAAACTGCTGCCAGTATTCTCAGGACAATAACTTGCAGGAGTGGCTTCCCTGCCTAACTGATGCTCAAAATAGAGTGGGGGGGAAACCTATTCACTGTTGACAGCCGTTCTGGATGGCTACATTAATCATATCTCTATCCACCTAAATCTAAAGTACACAAAAACTAAAGATTTTACTTATGTACGTAACTACAAATACATATAAACTTTCTAATGAAAAATATTTATGTATTGTATTTCACAGAGTAAATATATTTTGGGGTTAAATAATATTTATGGGATTAGACAAGACGTTGTAGGACGAAGGGCGACGACAAGAGAGATGGTTTGGTCACACAGAAGGAATGGACTAGACCCATCACCGTGTTTAGCCGTGGCCTGAAGAACTCCATGGAGGGGACCGGCTGACAAACCCCAGTAAGAAGAAATGAAAATAACAATAACCTCGCTAATGACTACCACCCAACATATCAAACTCAGGATCGAAAAAAACCTCAAAGCACACAACTGTAGGCAGGGGTGATCACGAGGTCTTCCTACTGACAGGCTTGAGGTCAACCTTGAGGCGGAGTTGAGTTAAGAAGGGAGACTAATATTATCATAGCAACAAAACATTTTATTTAAGACTGGAATAAATGATCAAGAGCTCACCAGACCAAGACTACCCTGAGATAAAAAAATAAGACAGAATATCCTGATTTAGGAACTCAATAAGTCCGGAGTCTGAATTCAAGGGGTTCGTGAATCTAGAATTCATCGAATACACAGTACTCCAATCCAAACACCTGAGCCGTCTGGTTCTAAAGCTCTCCGAGTCCAAAGTTCCCGGATCCCAAAACTTTGTGTGTTCACAGTTCTCTGGAGACTAAAAATTTCCTGTATACCGACCCTTTACTCTACTCTTAGAAGGACCTTGAGGTACACAGCTGTTTCTCCACTCACTCCAGTCATCAATAAGTTCCATTTTTTTTCTCCAGCATCTCACTCTAATGTTCTCCCTTGAACAGTTATGTCAGTTGAATCTCCGGCCTACCTCGTCATCACCTTCCACATATTCAATACCTCCGTCGGATGAGCTACTTTGGTTAACCTCACCTAACCACATCATCTTGTAACTCATTTCAGTGCTCCAATAGCTATCTTCCATTCCCTTAGGAATTATTTAGCTCGTTCAGCGTCTCGATTATTATTTTTTTTTACCGACAATTTGATTAAAATGAAAATTCTCCTTCGTCCCAGTCCTGCTAACGCTAAGGGCTCCCCACTTCACCCCCAACTAATGCTTCAACCAACTTGTCACTACACTATTATGAATTATTATGATTCCGAAGTTCACCTGCTAGCTCATCTGCTGTTACTATATTCGTTACACTTCCAACCAATTTGCTGACATCCTTACTCTTCTGCACCAAAGCTTCCTCGCTAGTCATAAAGGGAGACCGCTGTACCCTCTGAAAATTGTAACCAGATGTGTGGACTCCTCTCTGTACTTCACTAATGTAGTTACAGGAAATAATAATAGTTTTAATTTGATTTTGTTACAGATAAAATTTAAATTAATTTGTTATTTCCGAATGGAGAGCAATTCTGTTGAAGTAATTAGTATAGTCAATATACTAACACAAACTAAATTACAAACTTATGGAAAAAGAAACGCTTACCGTATGTTATTTATCGTAAACATTAAAAGAAATAGGAACAAATGCTGTAAATAAAACGATTAGTTGAACCAACTAAATTTTCTCCCGTCATTCTTAATACTGATGATGTTTACAGGAAATGTTTATTTAATGGAAAAATATCTGTCTGTTACCTAAATTATAAATGTTTCTTCACTCTTCATACCACTGAACACACACACACACACACACACACACACACACACACACACACACACACACACACACACACACACACACACACACACACACACACACACCGCATCCAGCCCATACGTGCACGACTGATCGCTATAAGAACAGCCCAGTCCCAACCATTGTAAAAATTATCAATAACTTGTAATAAATCAGTGTATTCACTCCCAGTAAACACTGCTCCTTACACTGTCACTATGTTGAAATGAACTGTAGTTTGAGCTGATCCCCATCTAGTTATTATATGTTTTATTTGTGTCACTTATATTACTTGTATATTATTTGTAATTCGTAACCCATTCCTTAAATATGTAACTGTATATTTTCAGCCTTCTGGCTGCCAAGCTCTTTCAATAAACCGTTAATTATTATTATTATTATTATTATTACACACACACATACACACACACACACACACACACACACACACACACACACACACACACACACACATCTATTTAATAATATTTCATTTATTTCAGATATATAAAAATGCATACAATTCAAACATTAATTATTTTAATGACCTGAAGAACATCTTGGAGTATATTAAGATACAACTCATTAACAGAGGAAGAAAGTACAGTAACAACACAATAATAATCAAAACTTAAAAGGTAAAAAAAGGTTTAAACACATTCAGGTGCACAAGGCTCAGTATGCGGAAGTCTCAAAGAGCAGTAAATTGAGAGTAAGACCCAGAGAGAGTGTGGCTCCCTGACACACCCTCTCACCAAGACCTCTCCCACCAACACATCTGGGACAGTCACCTCTCTATCCATCTCTGCCTTTCTTACTTTATTCGTAGATAGTTTCCCCACATTCAGATAAAGCATATATATTGATGATGATGATGATGATGATGATGATGATGATGATGATGATGATGATGATGATGATGATGATGTATTTCCCTTTTAAGATCATTAACAGGTTAAATGAATCTCAAGTATTTTCCTTATCCTCACGGGACATGTGGCCGGTGTATGGACGTGAGGTGTAAGTGACTGCTGTTAGAACGATAAGAAAAATCCACGAGAGACGAAATCGCGAGAAAGGCGAGGAAGAATATCAGGCAGGATGAAAAGCTCGTCCGGCTCTCTCTCTCTCTCTCTCTCCCCAGCGGTGGTTTATGCGGAGCCAGATGTAGAACGCTAGTGAGTAACAAATGCAAGAAGTGAAAGCTTTATTGGGTGATAGTGTTCGCGGGCGGCGAGCAAAAAGGCAAGTTATGTGGGCCGATGCTTACTTTATCGACGCGCCCACTTTCGAGGCAGGAAGAAGACGGCCAATCTTAATTGCTCACCACTGTTTACTTCCAGATAAAAGTGATGTCTATCATTAATTTGGTTTGGTTTATGCTGGCGGCCACTTTCTAGAAGGCCGCCAGCGCTCAACAGTGGATCAAGAAGGCGACAGATAAAAAAACAACAACATTATATAGCGGTTCCGGTTGGCTGGACGAGGCTGGGGTATCGCTTGAATATTTAGCTTTTGATTGGTTAAAGTAAAAGTTATCCGCGATTGATGTGCGATGCGAAACTATTCGATCTGGTTTTTGTTGAGTAAGACTTAACAAAGGAGGAGGAGGAGGGAGCGGGATGAGGTGGAGAGGTGGGGGGGAAGGAGGAGAAGCAGGAGGAGGAAGGATAAATCTTACTTTCATGGACTATTGTCGAGGGTGGAGAGCTGAGGAGGAGGAAGAGAAGGAGGAAGAGGAGGCGGTCAACAGAGCGACATTCTCGACGCCGCACTGAGAGCAGCAGGTGGATTTTTTTTATCTTATGCAAAGGACTAAATGTGACAACACACAGATAGTGTGTGTGAGCTACGGTGTCGAGTAAATTCCTGAGGCGGAGGAGTTACTTCACAATATATTATGGACACACTCATTTCTCTCCCCAAGTCTCGACATATATCGAAAGGAACTCCGACTGCCGCCTGACATTTTAAAACGCAATTTAAGACATTCATTAGCATAGGTTGAAGTCTCAGGCACGCGGGAATACAAACCGAAAGACTTATTCATAAATACATATACCCGCCTCGCTATTTTATAAACAGAACGAAGCGGAAGCAACGTCCTTGTAATCTAAATACCAAAAATTGTGGACCCTTGTTTGCATCAGCATCACGTAACGTCGTCGGGAACTCACAAATTTGATAACTCATGAGACATATTTACGGTGTCAACCCCCAGGATATATAAATTGCTCTCTGGACACGAGGTAATGGGGCGAAGTGATGCAGTTTTGCTCAAGTCAGTTGACACAACCATCATCCTGCCCCACCTTGTTCTTTCTCACCCTGCCTCACCCTCACCCCGTCCTTCCTCACCCTGTCCCACCCTAACCCCGTCCTTTATCACCTTATCCCACCCTCACCCCGTCCTTTATCACCCTGCCCCACCTTCCTTCACCTTGCCCCACTCTGCCCCATCCTTTACACCCATTCTCACCTTCACTGACGCAAGTTTCATTCGGTTGTAAGCACAGTATAACTGAAGTCTAAAAAAATACACTCGTTTACGTAACAAAGATGACCAATAATCAGACTTTAAAAAAAATAAATAAATAAATCCCACATAAGGTAATAATCTGCATCAATCAAGTCAGGGAAGGCGGACAGAGGAGACTCTTCTTCTTCTTTTTCTTCTTCTTCTTCTTCTTCTTCTCGAAAAAGAGAAACTAAGAAACAAAGAAAGAGAGAGAAGCAAGTATAGAAAGGGAGAGACAGACGTAGGGAGAGAGAGAGAGAGAGAGAGAGAGAGAGAGAGAGAGAGAGAGAGAGGAAAGTACGGGTGATTAGTCTTTTGTTGACTTTTGTTAATAGAAACTGGAGTGAAAAGTTAACAGAGTGTCAATATAACCAGGAATGTTCAAATATGCCAGTGTAAGCAGAGGAAAGTACACACACACACATATACAGGTAACCATTCAGTATGCATCCGTGCTTACACACATGAGCACACATATAGGCTACACACTCATATACAGATCAAATACACACTGACACACACATATACATATGAACTACACACATGCATTGTTTATATATGTGAGTGTGTGTGTGTGTGTGTGTGTGTGTGGTCAAACCTAACCTCACCTAACCTCACCTAACCACCAAGCAGATATGAAACAAAATACTGAGGTAACGAGATATCTCCCAGAATTTAAGACCATGTGCTCTATAGGTGTGCCCAGACTATAACTCCTGAAGAAGGTGTGGTCGAGGTGGTGGAGGTGATGGTGTCGTCTCTGTTGTGGTTGAAAGGCGTGTGAGGAAGTTGAGGGCAGGTAGGGTGATCTCTCTAACACCTTGATTTATGTCTTTACTCAACTCTAGATCCTGTTTAATATACGTCAAAGGGTACTAAGTCCTTGTACTCTTGTGGAGGGTGAACCTAGGTGTCTGTCAAGCTGTCTCCTGGTGGGAAACTAATCGTGATGACCCACTGACTTACGGAATCAATAAAAACATGTTCACACGCACACACACACACACACACACACACACACACACACACACACACACACACACACACACACACACTTAAAATTATAAATACATTATTTCTTTGGATTCTCTTCGTGGTAACATAAAAAAAAAAAAACAAGCATAGAAAGGCAATTCGTTCTTACTGGATCAATGTACTAGATATTTTACCTGTACTCGTATCTAATTTCTTCCTCTTCCCCCCACAACGTCAGTCGCTGTGTTCATGATGTATGCATCTGTGTCCCCTGTCATCAAGAAAACAGTTCGTGTCTCCTGTACGCTTTACTGACTCTCGACTGGTGGAAGTGGATTAACTCGTTTTCGACCAGTAAAAAAAAAAAAAAAAACACTGGTAGTTGTTGAGATGCGACAAAAAAGAAAAAGAAAATAAAAACAGAAAAATATAACACACACGATGGCGCCAGATGTTGTCCGGGAGTGTTGCTAATACAAGAGGTGTATGAGAGCCGTGGTGTTTTACTTGGCCTTGGCATATCTAAACTTTAAGAGTCCGGTTGCAAGCATAGTGTGTGAGCTGTTGTTATGTAGGATACGAGTAGTTCATCTTCCTTTCCTGTAGGATTCCTGGAATACTCCTGGTCCAAGAGTCTTATTTGGTAGAGGGAGTAAGGATTCCCCAAGGGTACGATTCTGAGGTCCTTGTTATTTATGAGTGTTGTTACGTCACCCGTTATCCATATCAGCTGTCATGTCACCCGTTATATACATCCGTTATTAGGTCCCTGTTATCCATATCCGCACTTAGGTCGCACAATCAGCACAAGGATGATAACTAACTCACTTGTACTTCACTGTTGTACTCTAGAATTAAGACACTATATTGAGTACCTAAGAAGATCTATGTTTTGTTTCTAAAGGTCTTATGAGGCGAGGACAGATCAAGTAGTTACTAGAGCTATCTTGTTGATCAACGGAACACGACTGCTCCCCACCTCTTACACACACACACACACGCACATACACACACACACACACATACACACAGTCAGAACCATATCGGATTGGCGTGGCGTGCACATATTACGCTGATAAGAAAATACCTGTTTAATCGGTGACTCTGCGCAACACAGTCACCAGACCCTTGAGGAACGTCCACCACGCCAGCAATGATTCCCTCACCCTCTGTCAGCTCACATCCGGGGAACATGTGTCTACTTTCTACCTAGTGAACACGCTGGGGTATAAAAACCACTACTTGAACCCACAAACTCGAGAAACTTACGAGCCCACAAACCCACGAACCAGCCAACCCACAAATCCATGAAACCCGCCAACCCACAAACCCGCTCCTGAAGTAACCGAGTCATAGTTTAAAATGTAATGAAAGTTATCGTTTTTTTTTTATGTTATTTACGTTACTTCGTTGGATATTATAAGTTATAAAAAAATATGATACCACTGCTTTTAAATGACTCGTTTACTTCCAGATTGAGTTTGGGGTTTCGGAGTTCGATGTGTTTGGAATTCGAAGGATTCGGAGCTCAGGGATTCGGATTTCGAGGGGTTCGGAGTTCAGGGATACGGAATTTGGGAGGTTCAGAATTCAGGGGTTCGGATTCGGTCGATGTTGAGGAGGAGAGGATTCGACCATTCCTTGCATACCTGACCCACCGTGAAGAAACCCCCCTAGATACTTTTTGTTTTCACACCACCGGGTTTCTGACAGCTATAGAAATAACAATGTAATGAAGAACTATCGCTTACATCATGATAACTTAAGGAGCGCAATAGGTGATGAGGCTTCTGTTGTCGGTCCGTAACCACTTTCCACCAACAGGGAGAGAGGAGGAAAAAAATACCAGCGTTGATTATGGGGTATAGAGGTGGGTAGTGGACGAGTTGAAGAGGAGGGTGATGTGTACTCTCGTTGTGATGATGACACTACTAAAGAGGGGGAGGAGCCGGAGGAGGAGTAGGAGGAGGAGGAGGAGCAGGAGGAGGAGGAGGAGAAGGAGGAATAGGATGAGGAAGAGGAGCAGGAGGAGGAGGAGAAGGGAAGGGTAAGAGAATAGGGGTGGGGAGGAGGTGGAGGGTGATAGGGGTGAGGTGGATAGAAAGAGGGGAATAGGAGATGAATAGACACACACACACACACACAGTACATACATAAAGACTAGTTACAGTGTCGCCCCAACTGAAATCATCATTAAGTTATTAGTAGTTCTTAAGATTCTCAACAGACCAGAACCAAACCCGTTTTTATAACATTTACACACACACACACACACAAAAAAAAACGAACAACGGAGTGTAGGTGTAAGAGATTAGCCAAATACAGCACCTGGGAGCGGGCACAGGGTATGTCAGGATGGCCGCAAGATAGACCAAAATGGAGCTTTGACGAGTGTGATCCTTCCTGCCTGTCAGAAACACTTTATTATCAACATTATCTATTGTCCATCACCATGCATGAGACCCTAGTCATCTTATCTGTTTCACCAGGTTTGTGTGCCCTCTGCTTTTATGGTGTATGACTGAGACAAGAAGAAGAAGAAGAAGAAGAAGAAGAAGAAGAAGAAGAAGAAGAAGAAGAAGAATTAGTTTTACCCCACTCATCCCTCATCATATTTAACATTATTTATCATATTTTATTTTGGCCATTTTTATCTCTACATTACTATAACAACTCTGACCTTCCACGCCTTAAATGAGCCAACGATGAATCTTAATTGTCATTTGTAATAACCAATAAGAACTGATTTATTGATATTTATCATTTAACACATGTTTATCTCTATACATAACGACTCTTGATGTGTTTGTTTATAGGTTGTAATTTTTTCGCCGTCTTTGAGCACCTCTCTCCTCCCACACCTCCATTGTCTTAATATTCAAGCAGCAACTTACCCCCAGCGCGTCATGTTGCTCTTACAGATTTTCAACTCTTCCCATCTTTGGTCAGCCGTTTTTCCACCTCTTTTAATCTCATTTTTATATTACATCATTATCATCATCTCCTCTTTACCTCCCGGTGGGTCTCTTTGGGATAATACACTTGCTTTATCCTCTCTTTTATCATGTTTCTCCTTCGTTTCTCTCACTGTTCCTTTATTTTTCTCTCCTAATTCACCTACTGGTATTTATCCTTCCTCTTCTTTCATTAGCTACTTGGACCTCTCTTCCTCCTCCCTCCTGTTAGACCTCACACGCCGCCCGTCGCCTCTTGACACGCGACGAGAGAAGAAGATAAACCTTTTACCGCCGATTCTTAAACTTTCTTCTCATACATCCTTCGTCTCTCTTATCACCACCTCCTCCTCCTCCTCCTCCTCTTCTTTTCTCCCACTCCTGCCTATCCTAATCCTTCATTACTTATCTCCTTATCCACCCATTGGTACCTATTCTTCATTCTTCTACTCCTCCTCCTCCTCCTTTTCTTCCACCTTTTTAGTATATCTTTCATTGCCTCATTCTCCTCGTATTCCTCCTCATATTCTCCTTTTTTCTCCCAGTCCTCCTTCTCTTCCATCCTTATCCACCCATTGGCACGCACCCAATTCTCCCCCTCTTCCCTCTCCTCTTCCTTTTCATTTACTCCTCCTCCTCCTCCTCCTCCTAATCTATCCATTGGCACCCATTCTTCCCCTTCCTTCTCCACCTCCTCATTCTTCCCCGCCTTTACCTCCTCCTCCTCCTCCTCTTCCTTCTGGTCCGTCTCGTGGTGTCTCCTCCTCCTCCTCCTCTTCTTTCTCCTCCTCCTCCTTTACCCCCTCTTCTTTTTTCCTCCGTCTTTACCTCCTCCTCTCCCCCCCCTTTTTACCTCCTAGTCCGTCTGGTGGTGCCTCCTAGCGGGCGTCCTTCACGTCTCTCCACCTTTCGTAGTCTGACAGGTGACGGGAGGGTGATGGACAGGTACCGTAATTTCCCCTCCCGAACAGCACAAGACCCGTGGCGCGTCTCATCCAGAAAGGTTCAACCCCACACACACACACACACACACACACACACACACACACACACACACACACACACACACACACCACATCCTCTGATTAATTATTACAACTAAGTTTTAATCCACCTCCTAAGCAATCCCAGATTCTGTAATCCCTTGTGTGTGTTGGATTAATTAGAGTTTTTTGGTTTTAGTTTCTTCGAGAGAGAGAGAGAGAGAGAGAGAGAGAGAGAGAGAGAGAGAGAGAGAGAGAGAGAGAGAGAGAGAGAGAGAGACTACACTATTCATAATGATAGATAGATAGATAGATCGATAGATAGATAGATTAGATAACAGGACACCGATTCCCACACTAATTAACCAAACTCAACAATACCCAGACTGTGTTGGCAGAACTAATATCTTAATGGGTTTCTACTACTCGGTTTCTATCAATGAGTTTCTAATAAAGACCATGAATTAAAGTTTAAAAAAAAAGATCATATACCCAAATATTTCTTAAGGGTAGTTAGTGATTTTTTTTTTAAATCCTTTGAGGACGATGGTTGATGATTATAATCTTGAAGGACATATAATTCAGCTATAATCCTCAAAGAGTTATAGTATCACCAGTAATGGGTTAGTATTATTTTCCGTATTTTCTAGGGGTTTTCTAATAGAGAACGATGGTTTAAGTCCCTTAGAAAAAAAACAAATAAAAAAAACATCCAAGATCATTTTTTTTATGCTTTATTTCCCTAGTGTTTTTTTCCTCCTTATGGAATTCCTACTGTTTGGGTTTCTAATAGAGAACGGCGATATTTCCCCCGTATTGCTCCCCTCATCTACAGATTTCTTGTTTTGTGGTTTCTACTAAAAATAAGTAAAAATAAAATCCCCAGAAATATTTCATGAGTGTGTAGGAATTAGTTAACAGTCTGTGTGTCGACTGCAGCCACCCCGTACTGTATGTCACATATTGATTCATTTACCGTCACTCACTCATTGGCGGCGAGAGAAATAATGTCAGTAACTAAATCATTTACTCACTCACTCATTCACTCACTCACTCACCGAAAAAAATCACTCACTCACTCAAACACTCACTCATTTACAGAGAAAGACGTAGCATTACTCACTCATTCACTCACTCACAAAACCGAAAAAGACTAAAATGTCACTTACTCACTCACTCACTCACTCACTCACTCACTCACAAACAAAAAAGACGAAATACCACTCACTCACTCATCTCACTCACCCACTCACACACCCACTCACCCACTCACACACTCACTCACTCACTCACCCACTCACAAAAATGACGAAATACCACTCACTCACTCATCTCACACACCCACTCACCCACTCACACACCCACTCACTCACTCACTCACTCACGGAGATCAAAAGCAAAACATCCCCACATTAGCTTAACATGATATGAGTTAAACCAAACTTGTATTTTTTTGTTTTGTTTTACTACCAAGAAGTTCCATCACGTTAAGTCCCTAATAGCGAACACGTACTACTGCCTCAGGTATGCCGGGCATCCAAAACACGACACCTGGGTTACCGTGAGTGTTCAGACTATACGTACTATTTATCTTCAAGTTTTTATGTACCTGTAATGAGTTCCTGTTCGTTGGTTTTCTATTAGAGAACAATAGTTATGGGGTTTACTCACTATACGGTTGGTTTTTATGGCTGTTTGGATTGGGTAAGATTTTTTTATTTTTTTTTTTAACAGTAATTAGCCTTTTTTTTTATGAGGTCTTGTTCATTGAGGTTTTTAATTGAGAATATCAGTTAAGGAATTAATCAGTATAATGACGGTATCTAATCGTTCTTTAATTAGGGAAAGATTAACTTTTTTTTGTCATTTAGTGCTTTATATTACCAATGTTGTTTTTTCCCGAGGAGGGGTCTTGTTCGTTGAGGCCTTTAACAGAGAACACTAGCTAAAGCTCATACGCTGAACCTAATGGTTGTCTTAAGTTACAGAATCAAATCATTTTCTTGTCTCTCTGCATAACCAGTTTTTCTTTACGTTTCGAATTTTTAAAGAATATACACAATAGTGCCATGAGATATCGCAAATTGTAAATAAAAAATTTATTTCGCGTACACATGAATCAATATCATTTCCTTCTATGTATATATATATATTTTTTTCTTCTTTTTCTGAATATCTGTTGTTGTTTTTATCTGATCTAAAGAGTTCCTGTTTCTTGGGTTTATAATAAAATACCAGAAACCACCAACTCTAAAATTAAATGTTTTCTTGAATGTACAGAAGAGAATTAGCTGTTAATTCCCTCCCTCTCCACCCCAGTAAATGCCCCCTTTTTCGTATTAATTCTAAGGAGTTCTTTCCCGCTGGGTTTCTAATAGAGAACATGGACACCGATGTATATAACCAGAGCATGATGAGGTTAAAATTACAGGTTGGATCAGTTTTTGCATACACGTCAGGGTGGTGGAGACTGATGATGACGATTCGGGTGGTGAGAGGGAGCATGGTAGTGGTGGTGGTGGTGGTGGTGGTGGTGGTGAGGTGGTGGTGGTGGTGGTGGTGGTGGTGGTGATGACGATGATGATGATGATGATGGTGGTGGTGGTGGTGAAGGTGGTGGTAATCAGTGACACTGTTTCTGGTGGCAAGTACATGCACCCTCCAGTCACCTATACATATATACAAATTTGCATAAAGAGGACCCCAATTACATACCTTGTCTACTCCTCTTAAAACTTACACACACACACACACACACACACTGAAATACTCAACACACGGCGGCCAACGACAACGGCGACGTAGCAGGAGAGAATTAGACATGCCGTTATAAGTTTTTGTGGAGGCGGGTTCACTCCCTCATATATCTGTTTTATGAGGCATAATTCTTGGTGGGTTTTTTCGCCCTTCAGTTTATTAGAGGAAATACAGGTTCCGCGGCCCGCCAGTGACACGACACATGGATAAACTGAGATCTGTGTATCGCCCAGTGAGTGTAGACCTGTGTGATCAATGTACACCCGCGGGAACCTGTGTAACTGTTAGCAGTAAAACCCTGGGGGACTGTGTAACTGTTGGTATTACAACCCTGGGTGCTGTGTAACTGTTGCTATTACAACCCTGGGGGCTGTGTAACTGTTGCTATTACAACCCTGGGGGCTGTGTAACTGTTGCTATTACAACCCTGGGGGCTGTGTAACTGTTGCTATTACAACTCTGGGGGCTGTGTAACTGTTGCTATTACAACCCTGGGGGCTGTTTTAACTGTTGCTATTACAACCCTGGGGGCTGTGTAACTGTTGTTATTACAACCCTGGGGGCTGTGTAACTGTTAGTATTACAACACCAGAGGACTGTGTAACTGTTGCTATTACAACCCTGGGGGCTGTGTAACTGTTGCTATTACAACCCTGGGGGCTGTGTAACTGCTAGTATAACAACACCAGAGGACTGTGTAACTGTTAGTATTACAACACCTGGGGACTGTGTTACTGTTAGTATAAAAACACCTGGGGACTGTGTTACTGTTAGTATTACAACACCTGGGGACTGTGTAACTGTTAGTATAACAACACCAGAGGACTGTGTAACTGTTAGTATTACAACACCAGAGGACTGTGTAACTGTTAGTATTACAACACCTGGGGACTGTGTTACTGTTAGTATTACAACACCAGAGGACTGTGTTACTGTTAGTATTACAACACTTGGGGACTGTGTTACTGTTAGTATAACAACACCAGAGGACTGTGTAACTGTTAGTATTACAACACCAGAGGACTGTGTAACTGTTAGTATAACAACACCTGGGGACTGTGTTACTGTTAGTATTACAACACCTGGGGACTGTGTATACAACCCTGAGAAAGAATGTAAATCAGGAAGTGTACGCTATAAATTCATGAATAGTTTAAAATAGAATAAAAGATAGTTAGAGTAATAATTAAGAATCTGAAAATGATTACTACTACTACTACTACTACTACTACTACTACTACTACTAATAATAATAATAATAATAATAATAATAATAATAATAATAATAATAATAATAATAATAATAATAATAATAATAATAATAATAATAATAATAATAATAACAATAATAATAATAATAATAATAATAATAATAATAAAGGCAACTTTTAAAGACCCGAAAACACGTGTAATTTTTTCCAGTTATCGTAAAGAGAAGAAGTGTGTGTGGGGGGGGAGCTATGAATTCATTATATGATTTATTGAGAATTCATCAAATTCATCATTGACATCATCATTATCAGCATCACCACAATCATCATGTTCATCATCATCATCATGTTCATCATCATCATCATCATCATCATCACCATCTTCCGAAGTGATCCTCCCTTGTCCTCTAAACACCTTCACACTTCCTGTTTACATTCATTCATCTTGCTGGTGTTTGGTCTGTTTCTGTGTTATTTCTTCTCTTGGGGGATTCAGTCGACGGTTTTCTTGGTCCACTGTTGCTGTGGTGTGGTCTGGCAGTAAGCTTTGTCCGCTACTAATTCAGTCCTTTACTAATATTCATTATTATCCAACACCAATTATTCTTAATGTACAGATTCCATAATTTCAGAGAGATTTAAAGTGTTCTCACCTCTATCGGGCGGGAACTTATGAACCTGTTGAACAGAAGAGAGCATTAACTGGGAATAAACCCATGAGAACTTATTGCTTTATTTGTCAATATGAAGATGTAGACATTATGTCCATCCAAAACAATGTTCAACGTCGCTATTCTCGCCACACACACACCAGGCCCGGCGCTGTACAGGCTGTGGGTACTGGTGAAACACTCGTGACTTTATAATAGGTGTGCACGGTCTGGCGCTCGGCAGGGAAGCTTCATTACATCCTCACATTTTCGTTCTGCATTCTTGAACACAGACCACGAGGGACTACATCAGTGTCATGTATATCGTTGGAAGCTAAGAGGACAGGTGTCTAATTCTCGTGCCAACAACATGCCGCTGGCACTAGCATGAAAATTTTATGTCAGCGTTAGTAGAGAGTGTCCGAGACGCCTTATCTTACCCTAACTGTACACCACGAGGTAAGATACGGCGACATGAACTGCCTCTACTGACACGGACATAACATGGTCAGAGATACAGACCATCATGATAAAACCGAACTGCTGGTGCTGTTCTGATGGATCTCTAGATGTGGATCGTCGTATCAACGAGTCATGCAGTGTAATATCTTGGTTTGCACAAGAATCAACATCGAGTGGTTGTAATGTGTCTTGTTCCGGCATAGAATCACTCCTAAAATAACTGTAATCACGTCACAACCTTTCAAAATATCCAAACCTTTCTTTGATTTTTTTGCAGAAAATGACATTTGCTGTAAGGCCGAATCAACACTGAAAGAAATTACAATACCTGTATGATAGGATACAACATCAATACGGTTCGTGCGTTCTAAGACGTCATAATATTCTTAACATCATCCGGTCACCATGGTGTGAGTTCTGTCTCCTACGTCACATCCGGCTTAATATATTTCCGTGATCTAGATCTCTTTTCCGTAATTCATCATGAAGAGACAATGAAATGAGTGTAAGCATATGTGTGTGTGTGTGTGTGTGTGTGTGTGTGTGTGATGTCCCTCCGAGCGGTTGCACATTTGTGGGAAGTACAAGGTACCTGAGGGCGCGTCACGTCGTCTTGTGGGTCATGTGACTTGCCAGATATTGCCGGCTCTGTTGAATCTGACCCAAGGTTGCCACTTTCATCACACGTCCACGTCACTCGTCAGCACTCTGCATGTTAGCCAACCACTGAAAAAACCCGCGATAAATAATGTTACCCGCGGTGAGAAAATGGTCTTTTGAGGTATTTTCAGTTTTACCAGTTTGCAGTGTAAAGATTCATCCTCAGTCAGGGCCACATGTTATCCAAGCACGGCCAAGACAAGCAAACACCTCCTTACAGCAGTGTTTAGGCTGTCAGGCTGGTGAGCTGGTGCTTGTGTAATGGCTGTGTGTATGACAATGGGTGTTCCTGGAACCATTGTTGTCACTGTATGACAGAGATGTGTACTGGGAGTGTTTACGTTAATGTTCTAGCAGTACAAGCATATTCAGTCTCATAATTCTATTCGGAAGTTGAGGAAACATGGACTCGGTCAGCCCCACCAGAAGCAGAAGCCAGCAGCAGTGTAAACAAACTTCCGTGACCCTTGAGTGTAGTGACCTCTGAAAGTTTACATGTGTTGTGTAAAAGGTCAGGAATACTTTACGCTCTCACCTAACATTCACACATACTTCAGGAATAGTTTCACTCTTTAAGTGACGTTGTATTATATGGTGAGTGATAGCACAATAAAATCTCTCTCAAGCCACTTTAATAAAAAAGACTTTGGTCATATACGGCAGCGAGAGACATCAAATAAAACCAAACAGTCAAGTACAGATTCAAAAACATTATTCAGAAACATAAACACAAGTACAAGTTGCTGTAAGAAGTAAAGGTACAGTGACTCCCATATGGAAACATTATCATAAAGGTGTTGTCTTAACCTTGATGTGACACAAATGTACCGTCGACGCCATGTCTGACACACTCATGGCTGTGGCGGTGACGAGTCCTGTAATAAACTTTATAACTAAGATGATGAAGTGACAAGCGCACACCCCAGGCTTGTGTGTGTGTGTGTGTGCGCGCGCGTGTGTGTGTGAGTGTTGCGCCACTATGACCCTCTGAATAATTTTATTTTGTTTTATTTATCCATCCAGAGTGTGTGTATATAATATACATATAACAACTATCTATATAAAATGCCATAACCACCATAATCACTACTAATTTTCAATGTACACCTGTCCGTATCTGACATTTATCGCAGGTAATTATCACCCTCCCCCCCCCTCCCACCTCCCTCAAAGTACAGGTATATCAAACATGATCACACTACAACTTCCATTACCTAACCAAAAAATACTACTAGCAGTGTTAATAGTAAATATATCGATAACAACTTTCTGAATCGTAGTCACACATTTTATAACGAGGTGATGTCGTTTGTGTTCAAGTCTCAAGCGATTACCCCGAGTCTCACGTCTACCAGGCCGACAAGAGCATCTGTTCACTACCACAGCTGCAAAACCTTTATTACTAATGTGTCAGAATACCTCAGCGGCAAACAGCACCACACGACTAAACGAGTGTCACATTAACCTGGGCAAGTGGGTGAATTTATATCGCCAAAACCAAACATGGAGATTGTTTTACAGAATAACAGTTGAACAAGAAAGGCGGCTGTACAATTAAGGGTTCAGTTACTGTTGTTTATTTGTGTGTGTGTGTGTGTGTGTGTGTGTGTGTGTGTCACCAAAATGTGCCGTTCGTCCGCCTTCATGTTACTGTACGCACACACAAGACACAATTTTTCACTGCACATGAGTTTGCTAAGAGTTGGAGGCCAGGGTGGTAAGAGGTGGCAGGTTATAGGGAGGGGAGGGGTGGGGAGGGGGGTTACTAACTCTAGACACAACATAATCGAGTGATGGTGAAGCACTTGTACACCTAGTCGTCTATACACGTAATATTTTTCCATCATACCTCGAGATTATTTTACAAGCTCATCACACACACACACACACAATAACCAGTGCCATCATAACCAAGTGTGAAATATTAAGTCTCTGATGATGAGGTAAGCCATTTCCGTTCATATCACCGTCAAGGTCACTCCTCCTTAAAACTCCTATTCTTCTTTAAGGAAACTGTATATTACTACATGGAAGGTTCTCTGTATCACACCCTCCCAAATCCCTCTCCTGGTATCATCCCTCATAGTTGTGTTCTCTGCTTGCATCGTCTTTAATAGTCGAGTTATGTGCTTGTATCTCAGCAGCCCTCCTGATTGTTGAGGAAATATTGCCCGCTGGGGAACCATTAAGACCAGGCTGGCGTCGAGCTGTTTGGAAAACTATTTGTCAAAATACTGGTTGGTGGTGGTGGTGGGGTGAGGCTCTCCTGTTGGCCAACCACAACTCCTGGTCAGGTGCCGTGTTTGTGGTGCGGCCAATTTACGGACAGATTATAGACGAAACTTACAGTTGTTGTGATGATTATTTTTTTTTTTTATTTAGGAGCTTTACCTGCCAGAGTTAATAGAAGCCGTGCACTATATTCTAGATACTAGAACATATAACTGTGTAAACTATCTTGTAATCACTGGCAGGATGAACTACCAACGTTACTATTATATATTTTTTGTTATCTACCGAATAAACGCTTTCAACAACAGTGGCGTCAGTTCTAAAAGTTCCCTGAGACATTTACAGATAAGAAATAGTCTCCATGTAAGTCACCTGCAGTAAGACATCAGCTGACATCACCTGTGTTAAAAGTTAGGTGAAGTCACTTAAGTAAGTAAACGAGTGTAGTTAGTCTCGTGCACGAACCCTGTAACACCATGCATATAAAAACTGCCTCGTCGTTAACCGTGACATTAATCTGTGTTGTCACTTACATAAACGCCGTCACTCTTCTGGGACGTCAGGTAGGTAAACCGTCCCCCTATAGCTTAACGGGGCTGGTGGGGAAGAAGGAGTCCCAGATGTTCTTAAGACACGAAACACTGTCACTCTTACTGACACGTGTATACAATATTCCGCCATGTTGGTAACTTGGTTCACCTCTCAGCCAATCACGCATCGCTCTGGGGTAAACACGGTGTTGCGTCATCATCACATGCTGACGCCATGAAATTCTGGGATTGACACACACACACACACACACAAAACGAGAGAAAAAGAGAGAGAGAGAGAGAGAGAGAGAGAGAGAGAGAGAGAGAGAGAGAGAGAGAGAGAGAGAGTAATCACCTATTGACTTACATATGTTAACAGAAGTAACAAATTCAGAACAAAATTAGTGAAGATACAAACGACTGGATTCACATAAAAATACAGAGTCTTACAACAAACAATAAACCATCTGAATGACTCCTGCAGTCACTTCAGTCACAATTTTGACAGTATGACTTATCTAAATACAAACATTTGAATCAGACATGGCGTAGAGGAAATAATTACACACATAAAGTTAAAACAAAATAACAATACGAAACAAAAGAAAGAATCACAAGAAAATAAGAAGAAATAAGAGAAGATTCCCCAGAAAAGAATATTCGCCCCAATCAGAATATCTATAATTTGTAAATAACGCTTGATCACTGTTGTTATTGTGAAGTATTAACATGTTTCAACAACTATGATCCTTCTGCACATAAAAAAAATGTCACTTGCTACAATAATCAACTTCTAAAACACAGTCAGAATTTCCTCTCATCATCCAATAAAACTGGTGCAGAAAGAAGTTACAGACATGACAAAGAGTACACAGACACTCCCAGATATCCTCCACGTGGTAAACACAGGTATACCTCCACAACAAACACACGAAGAGAGAACAATATCAAATATATACCAACAATGATTAAAATGTTAAGAAAAGACGTTATAATCGAGTGTGAAGTGAAGGAAATTGAAGAGAAGAGGACACGGTAGATATGGAGATCTTCCCCAAGCTAGGAGGGAGTATTTGGGTGAAGAGTTGTATGGTGAAGTGCCTGTCTAAGGGAGTTCCCCCTTCGTTAGTGAGAAGACTGGCGAAAATCATTGGACATTTACCCTGGTTTATTTTTTCTTGTGGTATTTAGTAAGTGGATTTATAAGTGTAGTTTCACAAATACAGAAGCGTACACACACACACACACACACACACACAAAGCGCCGCTGACTCCCTGCCTCCTTACCCCGCCCCTGGACCAACAGCGTCGTAGGCAGCAGCAGCAGTAATGATGGTGCGGTGCGGACTGCCGCTCTGGGGAAAACATCATCACATCTGTTTCACGCTAAACTACACTACCATGACCACCAAAACCATGGCAGGAATTGTGTCTGGAAAACCGACATTCTTCTGTGCAGTCACGCCAGCCACTTGGGTTGCGTTTCCTCAAGTAACAGGGACTCCACGCGAGGTCGGGATTATTTTTCCTGTTATTAGCTAATTTATTAATATGAAACTGTCGGATAGTTTCCCCACCGCGATCGAGCTCCGCCTCCCGCTATGAATATTACGGCATGAATATCGGGTACGAGTATTAAGTAGGAATATTATTATGTGGAACTGCTAACGGACGGTGACTTCAGAGTTGCCTCCAGTATAAGCGGATTTTGGCCAGTCCTCTTAACTTGGTGGAGATGGTGAAGATGGCCCAGGAATGGTGCCAATTTGTTCTCATGCTTAGTGGGCCGGAATGGTGCCAGTTTGCCTTGATGTCTGCACTGGTGTCCATTTGCTTTGATACCCTCAGTGGGTAAAATGATGCCTTGTTGTACCGTAAAATTATTCTAATATAAACTTAATGGCTACTGAACAGGGATGGGAGGTCTCTTTGCTTTGATTCTTCAGTGGGGGATGGGACGATGGTGTAGATAGTACTGTTGTTTACTCAGATAGGCTAATTTACTTGGAATATTACTGAAATGGCATTGCATCTATTTCCTTTTTGAACATTTAAGGAATTTCATCTTTTAATACCTCAACGTTTTGTCTCCTTTTCGTTTTTCCAGCCACTAATTTCATCCAAAGTCCATCAAAGGTAGTTAATTATATTATATATACTGGGATAAATTTCAGGTATCTCTCTGTCTGTCTGTCTGTCTGTCTGTCTGTCTGTTCGTCTGTCTGTCTGTCTGTCTATCCTTTAATTGCCCTTACTCTGGTGATCTTTCCTCTACTGTTGAACATATCGGTTAAACATGGAGGCCGGGCGATAGTACTAACACGGCTCATTAAGTTCTATCCTTTGTGGTAACTAATTTAGGAAAGGTTTAACGCATTATATAAACCCAACCCAACGACACTATACACTCAACCTCTACGAGTCATTAATAACTTATCAGAATCTAAATTTGCGTATAATAAATTCTTCCAATTTAGTGAATAACCAAAATAATAATAAAGTCTTGTGGTTCGGATATAATGAATTTGACTCAAACTTCAACAACGATTCATTCATTCTTCATCTCAACTCTCCTGATGGTTTAATAATTTTTCAAGAATCCCAGAAAAACTTCAATTTCCTTTCACTAATTTCTCCCTCTAACTCAACCCTACAGGAGTAATGGTAAAGTAGGTGACTCCCCTATCTAGAGGCGCCTCAATTATCATTCTTCAAAATCAAAACAAAAGACGATAAAAAAAATAAGGTAAATTGTAAAAGGTGATAAGACTCCATAACCAGATCCTTACCTGTAGGAGTTATCTGTTATTTTCTTTCCTCATAAGTCCATTTAGTTTCGTGTTTATTTACCAACTGCAGAGTGTGTGTGTGTGTGTGTGTGTGTGTGTGTGTGTGTGTGTGTGTGTGTGTGTGTGTGTGTGTGTGTGTGTGTGGGTTCCTCAATGTATAGCTAACTTAAGAAACTAGTAAGAGTGATGGTACGATTTTAAGGGATGAGTAACACTATGGTTATAAATCATAACAGAAGATAAACTCAGTGAAACGTAAAATTAACCGTATATATTTTGGTCGTCACTCGGGTTGTTTACGTCAGTGCTTCATTTGTTTATGATTCGAGTATACTGAGTCATGAATACTGTGGGTGGTAGAGGCTGTCACAACACTGATAGTTACAGTATACGTACACCAGAGAGAGAGAGAGAGAGAGAGAGAGAGAGAGAGAGAGAGAATACCCTCCCACATATACACAAACATTTTCTCTACCACACACACACACACAAGTACGCGCACTTTCCTCAATGTTAAATATACAGATTTTTTTCTCTCCTACGCACTTACAATTTATCTTCCTTTCCCCCCCTCCCTCTCCTTATACAGAGTACAAAAATAATTATCAAAAAGTGAGTGAGTGAGTGAGTGAGTGAGTGAGTGAGTGAGTGAGTGAGTGAGTGAGTGAATGACTGAGTGAGTGATAACATTGATCAAGGGAGAGAGCATTGCGTCTGCTTGTACAGAAAACAAGTCATGTTGTTCATCACATCTGCATAAGGTAACTAACACCGATGATGAAACCAATAAACTCTGCATCTTGTTGACGGGAGCTTGAATGAACCCTGATAATTATTTACACACAGGGGAAGCATCTGATGAATGTCCACGATGATGAGTAGTCGAGGATATGTTTTATTAACTCGGGAGGAACCTACAGTATAGATGCCAGGAGGAGGATGAGGAGGTCAGAGGCCGCAGGAGGTGCATGTGATAACTTCATCGTGTTTATTGAGGTAATGATAAAGATTCCTTATGAGGTATTAAGATCCTACAGAGAGTTTGTAAGAAGGATCTGATCGCCTTTGACATCTCATTTACGGTGAGAAAATATATATACTCTATTTGCATAATATTGACGAAATACTAAGATAAGAGTTTTACATTGCGAGGAATATTTAATGCGCATATACAGTACGTGGTGTTAGAAAAGTCACTGTGTACCTGCAATAATTAACACTATAGTTGTTCATTGTAGTTAGGACAGTCGTTAAAATATGAAGGGGGAGAGCTGGTCGTTTTGCATTGTGTCATATCAAACAAATTTTATCAAAAGGTGTTTAAACAATAATAAAATCCATCGTGTGTGATATTATCTTTTCACAGTTAATATAGAGTGTTATGAAAGAAGACTCAGTGGATTTAAGTGGATTAAAGAGGAAACACCTATCGATTACAAATACAATTAAACATACACGTAGCGATTACAAATACAAACAAACAAATACGTAGTGATTACAAATATACAAACAAACAAACAAACAAACAAAATTATCATCAAAATCATAAATAAAAAAAAAAATCTGAATTTCCTGAGAAAAACAAAATAACGAAAGAAAACAGAGAACGGTAGAGTGAAGGAGGCCAGAGACACAATACATAGGAGAGAGAGAAAAATCCTATCAGGTGTGGTTGTAAGGAAAGGTAATGGATGATGATTATAGTGAGATGAAGAGGGAAGTGCAAAGGGATAATCAAGGAAAGTAGGGAGGGAAATGAAAGAGGAAGGGGAGCGATTAGAACAGGAATTTAGGAGTAATAAGTTGGCCCACAGACCAGCACGAGTGGCCCAGGGAATTAACACAAGATAATGAGGAAAAGTCAATAAATGGTATGGAGGGAAAAACGAATAACAAGTGCTATTACCTTACTTTTGGTGCCTCTAGTGTAACATAGAGAAGAGGGGGAGGGAGAATGTTGGTAAATACTTAACTAGATGTAATAATAATAATAATAATAAAACACATTTAGAACTGTGACTTTTAACTGACTGACTGACTGACTGACTCGCTCACTGGCAGAGAACAAAAATACTCTCATTATTTCTATATCAATCAGTGGCTGAGGTTCCCAAAAGCATAAATCAATTAGTTTATTAATGTCCTAAACCATTATTAGGTCCCTTCTACAACACGGTATCACCTACGAGCGCAAAGTATTGTTTTTTTTCCAAAACCCTTAACCTTCGAGACGACTTGAGAAACATTGGGCAGATGAAGATGTCGTATACAATTAAAGATAACTGAGCAACTGTAGGCGCGCCACTAGCCCTGAGTACTTGTAGTAGCACCACTAACTCCCCCGAGTTATCACCAATTTCTGTCTCAAAACTGCACGAAGATCTGGAGATACAGGCTTGACGCCATTGTGTTGAATAAACATAAGTACATAAGTAACACTTAGAAGTTAAAGTGAGGCCCATAGGCTTGGCGGGGAAGCCTGACACACTGAAGGCTAAGACTTCGGTATACATGGCGACAGCGCAGCCGACACTGCTTCCCACAGCCGTTTATTTCCCTAAGTGTAAAGTTAACAACACCTTTTTCTGCTGGAATGACTGACCCTGGGATTCTAACTGGCGATCAACAGGGCGAGTGATATATCCAGTCAACCGCCGCACTCCAAGAGAAATTCATATTTATAGAAACGTGATCCATATCGTTCGAGACTGTGAATAAAACGACATAATATTCCATAACAGACAGGCAGTAATTTTCGTGAACTAAAAACCCCAGCTTAGTACAATACTTCCAACGAGAACATTTAAAATAGAAATGAACTGTTCTTAGATGGTGTGTATGTGAAGGAGACGATGAACCAACACTAGATGGAGGTCATGTCAGGACTGCTGTTATATGGAAGCACAAAATTACTCTCGCATACATAATTCCTATTGTTACTTCATTACCGGGATCATGTGCTGTGAAGTGTGGCTCAATCACCAGGTAGGTTCTTATGGTGTCGCTATAATTGTCGGGTGGTACAATTAATGATGAGAAATTTTGTAATATATTAGTAAGAAGATATTCCCTCCGCATGCACCGTTGGAAGCTTCACTTGTTATTGCCAGTGATTTTGACACTCGGGTTTATTCGTGAGAGTAATAATGGGTGTCACCATTCACCCCATCTAGGTATAATTTCACTCACATACTTCAGATTCTCAAAATTCTTATGATAAATAATCCTCGTATATGAAAATGTAGGAATGAATGTACCTGCCTGACTTTATCTGAAGTATACAAACAACATCCAAATCTTGCATCACCATTATACCCAGAGTCTACCTTTAAATATTTCCTAATTCTACGACTTTCTATGTAACTATGAACGCCCGTGAGAGAGCTTCCGTACTTAGAATGATCCAACACCTTGCAACATTTCTCCAGCTTGGGGAATTCGTCACGGCTAGGTGCAGAGAACCTTCAACAAAATCCTCACTAGAGACAGGTGGAAGAGGATTGCTCGTTGAGGGATGTATAACATGCATAAAATTGACTTGAATATTATCATCAGGTGAGTTATCACGCAATAAAAACCACATTGAACAGAAGCGACAGTCTATAATAACAGCATAAATCTGCAAAAAATTTACTCGTTTTCCATGTTTGGTTGACGGTGTGTGGAGGTGAACTGTCTGCCCCACCACCCCCTCCTCCTCTGTGGTTACCAGAATCAGAAAGTGTATTCGGAATTATCAGTACAAATACAGATTTACGAGCGTACGAATTTCCATGTAGTGACTAACACAAACTAGTTGCCTTGACGTAAATATGAGTTAAAATATATTTAAGTATTACGTAAACTAACTCAGAGTACTAATATCATCAGTCTCCCCCGTGACCATCTCTAACACAAGAGTATAATGAAAAATTTATACTAATTGCTCCAAGAAACAGAAATTGCTGTAACAGACCAAGCGTGGAGATATATTTTTGTTTTAGCTTCACCACCTTAGTATTAACGTGTGTAATTATTTGTACTCAAGGAAATGGAAGCGAGGAAGTTGTCCACATCACAAAATGAAGACGACGCGGAATTGCTATGATTTGTGTGATTTACGGGCGTTGAGTTTTAATCAAGTGAAATACACAACAAATTCGTCACTTACTCACTGACTATCTGCTTGTGTTTTCGTCTCTGTGTTTCTAAGTCTTCATCATCTCATAATTTTACCTGTTCTATAAATTTATCATGATGGTAATTTTATCTTTCTTACTCACAATAAGTCGTCGTCATTCGTACCAACGCCAACAACAATCATAAAAATCTGGTACTTACCTTTGGCTGTCCTTGGGGTCACGTACAGTACTGAGTGTTAGAATCTTCCTCCTTCGTATCTGGAAACATAAATCAATGACAGATAAATCTTTCTTAAGGAGACCGTTTATTACTAATGACAGGATGTAAGAAAATATTACACATAAAATGTATTAGTTAACATTCCAGCACAACAATGGAATACAGCCACAGTGCTGGAGACCAAGAATAACACTCTAAGATTCAACAGCTTAATCATATATTCCTGTAAGTACACAAACGCCCGTCACAGACACAAGATCTCGGAGGGTGTTGGCGATGAGTACACTGTCATCTAAGATTACTGGAGAGTGAAGAGGACGACGCCTCCTATTTCTCTCAAGGTCTTGACACCTTCAGGAGTCGATTCCACCAGCAGAATTTCATTATTACGGTAAAGGTGTTTATATTCATCATCCAGAGTTGTTCTTTGATGGAATTGGGAAACGCGTAGAGGAAACGATGGAATGTGTGTTGTATGTAGGTCTCCCTGTCACTCCTGCCCTGCTTAATTACAAGTAAGTATATTTCTGTCTACCCTCCTGTCCATCTCTCTCACCCACTGTCCAGTCTGTGGTGACTGTAGTGTATGTGTTCTCTCTCTCTTGCTTTCTGTTCTTTAGTTATTTATTCATACCGTAGAGGAACATCATCTCTCTATCCTCACCTGAACTCTCTTTTATAATTACTGGAGAATAGCGAACCATCCTCACACTTCATCTTCACCTTCTCTCCCCACTTGAGTTACAGTCGTGTAATGGACAGCATCACCCCACCATTTCCCTTCATTTCTATTCTTTTAAGTTACTGAGGTGTATCGTAGAGTAACAACCTCCGCCTCCCCCTCCATCATCATCCTCACCTTCGCTACTCCTCCTGTTTTAAGAGTTACCGGAGTGGTGGTATAAAGTGCAGCTGTCCTCCTCCTCCTCCTCCTTCGCTCACCTTCAGGCACTGGACAATTTACAGGTGTAGATAATCTTCCCTGAATAATAGTGAGAATAAAATACCCCCACGACGTATACCTCAGGATAATAACACGCCGCTGATAACATCTGCATATCCTGTGATTTCCGTCGTGTCTTTTTTTGTTTTGTCTCTCCCCCAGCGAGATAGACAAGGAACAACTGACATCACCAAGAGGGAGGAAACCGAGGCTTGAGAGTATCTGACCTGAGTGCTGACTAACGATGATTTATTTCCGAAATGTAAGAAACTGTATGGAATAAATTATTACATTGAGGTATGATGAATATATTGTTTTGTTTTTTTTCCTTGTTGGCACTGACCGACAACCCGATCAACGAAGAGAAAGATGCCATACTGAAGTGAATTGTTTATATTCATCCACCACCACCAGGGACTGTTTGGTTGGGCTGAAGAGCGGATCGGGGAAACAGTACGGATGGTATGTTAAGAGGGAGGTTGACGTCTGGGATGGAAAGGGTGAAGGAATGGAAGAGGGTTGGTGGTATTGGAGAGGTACCGAGAAAGCAAAAAGAAAAGTTGTGGGATGGTTAAAAAGTATAATAATAGAAAGGGAAGTAAGGAAAGACGAGAAAGTTCTGAATTATATGATAGAGAGAGATTGAGAAAGATTGAGAGATATAGCTGACCGGATATGCAGACATAGCTTCCCACGTTACATGTCTCTGATTGATGGCTCGCTCGGCTGTGCGTTGTGATTGCTCAATTTCCTGAGTGATTGTGCAACCGACAATCCTCAGTCCCCCGCCGTGTGTTTTCGTCTTGCCCGCCCACCTGTTGCTTCTCAGTAAGTGACGCTTGTTAGGTGGTGTCCATCAACCACGTGGCCACCATGCTGAGTGGGAAAAATATACTGAACACACACACACACACACACACACACACACACACACACACACACACACACACACACACACACACACACACACACACACACACACACACACACGAGTATTATTTATAAACTTTGAGAGTAATTAAATTTCTTCACTCAATGGTGTCTAAAATATATCAGCAAAATACATTCACACACCTATTGAACCTTTATTTTGTTATTTCAGGTGAGTTCCATCTTCTCTTTATCGGCTTCTGTTTGTTGTTGGTATGTCCTCCCGTCAGTGGTGGGTGAAGGACTGGGGGGTGAAAGACGGGAGGAGGAGGGAGGGGAGGTGGGAACTGAAGGTGAGATTGACCAGAGTACATCAAGAACATGTTGTGGCGTATGAGCGGTGAAGTTAGGTGACTGTCTGACCAACACTTGAAGACCGTGAGAAAATAAACTGCATTTACATATCTAGTGTGAAGACGGAAACACACACACACACACACACACACACACACACACACACACACACACACACACACACACACACACACACACACACACACACACACAAGGATATCTAATCAAATGAGGTGTGTAATCCAGGAAGCACGGCGTTTTAACATCCTCAATGAACACAAATGTACACTAGGATAACAATCTATAATGTCTGAGGATGTTTGACAGGATCACCCCCCGTCCTCCTTCTTATCACGTCCAGGTACACAGGTGCTCATGGATGGCCGGAATACCTGTGTTGAGGATTACCTTGATTTTTATTATTATTATTTTTTTTGTTGTCCCTCTATTAATCCTTCTACATTCCTACATGGTTTCCTGTCTCCCTTCTCTTTGTTTTTACGTGTGTTTTGGTGTGATTCTTTTTTTTTCTTTCTTCTTATTCTTGTTTATTGATTTTTACACTAAGGGTGGATGTTTGGTTATCATTTTATGTTACTTCTCTATCTGTATTTCCCTTATTTGTTGTATTTTCTTTCATCTCCCGTCTGTGTGGTTCCTGAATCGATGGAGAACAAACGCAGCATTGTTCAGTTGGTTGATATTCACGTTTCATTAGCCGGCGCCAAGGGGTTTAAAATCTACAATTCAATTTGTTTTTAAATTTTAAGTCTTGATCGCCATATAACACTTGATAATATACCATTAAAGGATATGACTAATAGAACCTGATAGCATTAATAACTTCTCTATAACTTCACCATCGGAAACTTATGACTTAACACCTAAAATAACTCCAAAGGCTTCACTGTAATATAGCAATGTAGGTGTTCCTTACATGTTATAATGGTATTTTATTTTGTTGTGAGTGACACCAGATAACCAGGAGAAGGTGAGGGACGTCTAGTGTTGTATGTAAGGCGTCAAGGTTGTGTGCTGGGGATGGTTTATGCCTTCATGGTGTCTCACTCAACGAAATTGATCCAAACTCTCATTTTTCTTATCATTTTGTCCTCAAAGTGAATGTGTTGTTGTTGCTGTCTCAGGTATGGTTTAAATGCGAAGAAATGTTGGTGAATATAAAGGTGGAATTACAGTAATTACAGGTGAATATAATTTGTATTACATTTTACTTTGTTTCTGATAAGTTATAAATCCTCTTGTAATGATACATACAGTTGCTTAATGTTTGTTTCTAATAAAATGAACTCCCCAGCCATCCAAGACTCCTGTTACTATAAATAAACGTGTATAAACTTTATTTACAAAGTTCATATACCCAATATATATCCGATATTAAAATAAATAAATAAAGAAATAAACATTATGCTCAGTGAATATATAAGTTGAACACTAATGGTTAATCACAGCGGAATCCTGTAAAAAAAATCGTCTAAAACTCACCTTCGAGCATCTGTGAATATCATTATCTCACGACATCCACTTGTCCTTAACATAACATTTATTAAATATCAGATTAATCAATACAAACATTATACTCAGTGTCTCTATATATATTGAACACTAAGGATTATAATAAATGAAATCATATATAAACAAGTAAAAGAGAAAGAGAACTTCCAACATGCATCAGTGAACATTGTTACCGTACCACAGTTGAGTGTAGTCACCCATCACATGTCAACACATAAGCGTCCACTGATAATGAATTAGGGGCGACATGTTCCGGATGGTTCACGTAGCTGGCGTGGATATGGCTACATCTGTGTGACTCCCTGCACACGTGACCAAGTTGTGCGCTGCTCCAATCCCAAGGTCATGAACACATAGGGTCGAGTCTTAAGGTTATCAGTTTATATCGGTTCGAATTCCAAAAAGTCATGAAGAGTCGTCGATTCCTGAGTTTAGTCATTTATAGAGGTTCGAATCTCAAAGTCGTGTCGTAAGGTTGTCATAAACACAGGCAGAAATGGTCATGAACACATAGGGCATAATGAACCAGGAACACACAGGGTAGAGAGAGAACCATGTGATTACTATGACCATTTACAGTTAGTGTGATCGTAAGAAAAAAAAAACTTGCAACTACAGACTACAAATTTGTACAGACGCATGCATTAACAGCCACAGGTGTTAAGAGCCAGAGGAGGGAGTGAAACGAACACGGGAGGGGAAACCACAGTAGGAATTATCACAACATAAATAACAAGGGGCAGAAATTGCGACACCGGAAGCAGGACTCTGAGCAAACAGGAAACGACCCAGGACAACAGGAGGGCGTGGAGCTAACAGAACCCAGGGCAACAGTAGGGCGTGGAGCTAACAGGACCCAGGGCAACAATAACACACACACACACACACTAACACCAGGTGGATCCAAACAATTTAAACTGATTCATTGTTTCCGTAAATGTAAACACCAAGAGAGACGTTCACCCTGTAGCTAATATTCGAGGTCAGTTCATTTGAACTCAATACCTCAGCGACGTAAGATTTAAAAGCATGGAATCTCTCTCTCTCTCTCTCTCTCTCTCTCTCTCTCTCTCTTTTGTGTGTGTGTCCCCACTACTGCTGTCGATCAGAGCAAGAATTCCGAGCAGGTGAGTTAATAGGTGAAGGTTTTCTACATGTCTGAGGTATCCCAAGACGTCGGTCATAAACCAATTATACTTGGTGCTGGTTTGAGACATGACAGCTTCGTTTACTTAAGATGGAACCACCACCTACCTCCCCCCCCCGTCCTTAAAAAAAAAGTCAGGATTCTTGAGGGTTTTATTAAGTTGATGTGCCTTCATGAATTTGTACAGTACCCTTAAAAATCAAATCCAGTTCTTAAGGTTTGTATAATATCTTATGAAAGTTTTTATCCGCTTAAAACCACAACATATCATTGTACTCAGTATGTAAACTTTTGTAATTATGTATCAATAAAAACAATAAAAACATAAAAATAATAACTCAACTAACCCATGTTAGTGTGTGGACGTTAGAGCGAGTGTCTACTAAGAAGGAGTAACCGGGGTCCACTGCGTCGCGCCACTAATGTACCGACTATGCACAAATCTGTGATGCTAATTAGAAAATGTAGTCCGTCTGTGGCAGGATTTATGGCTGTGTTATTTTCCGATGACTTCACCCAGAACACTCGTGTGTGAGTGACTGAGCCATTTACGTCCGACCCCGAGAACCTAGCACCTCCCTTTGCTGCTGCTGCTGCTGCTGCTGCTGCTGCTGCTGCTGCTGCTGCTGCTGCTGCTGCTGCTGCTGCTGCTTTTTCACCTCATATTGCCTCAATTCCTGCAACTTCTGTTGCTTCTGCCGCTGTTTTTGCTACTGTTTTTGTCGTTGCTGTTGTTAGAGCTTCTGCTGCTATTCCCGCTACTGCTTATCATGCTATGCCGGCTTCTGCTTTAGTTGTTGATGATATTTCAGCTCCTGCTGCTGCAGCTGTTTCTCCCTCATGAAGCTGTTCTTGCTACTTCTGTCACTACTGTTCAAATGTTTACTGCTGCTGTTACATTTTTTTATGCTGTTGTCTTTGATATTCCTGCAGTTTTATTGCTATTGTCCATATTAGTATTGTAACTTGTACATAATTGTAACACATTCTTCAATACATATCGGTGATACATTGTGATGTTAGCAGTGTATAAGTATGGTGTTGAAGATGATGATGGTGAACATATCTATATGCAAGAGCAAAATTTTGTGATATAAAATATTTCTTTTGCAATTAAACGCCACTTATGGCCGCAGTTATTAAGATATTATCTCTATAATTTGATAAATCTCCCAATGATGATATTCCTACGCCATCTATTGCGCGCTAAGACAAACTATTCAGTCATTAAAAGTAAGAAAATTACAGTCATCATATAACAGTATTATTCGCTATTGAGACTCGAATAGGAAGTAGTAAGTGATAGTTCCTGTGTTGATTCTGTCATCGGCGAACGGAACCTTGATATAAACAGTTGTCTAGTGTATAAACTCACTCGACCTAGCCCCCCCCCCACACGGGGCTTTAGCATTACCTGAAGATTAGACACCTCAGATTATTTCTACCTAATTTAACCAAACCTAAATAACCAAACCTAACATAACCCAACCTAACCTAAACTAACTTAACCCAACTTAACCTGATTCCCAGGTAGTGGCTAATATTCAGGTGATCCATTCTTAAACACTACAGGTAAATAAGTCTGCTCTCAAACTACCTCTCCAATGAAAGCAATAAAGCAGCGTTCACAAATTAAAGCAACACAAAGAATAATATTAAATGTAACGTTATTGTCATCGTACCTCAAGTATAAGCCTCAAGTATTAGCCTCAAGTATTAGCCTCAAGTATTAGCTATATTGCGAAACTCATTCATATCTGTGTCTCGTTAAGGACTGAGCATTTTTTTACTATACTTGGGAGGGAGATGGTCAGGAGAAGGGTGTCAGGGAGAGGGTGAGGAGAAAGGGTGTCAGGGAAAGGAAGTGAGGGGGAAGATGTCATGGAGAGGGGGTTATAAGCCCTCCCAACCCTCCTGGATTCACCAATTTGTCTCGAGCAAAACTGAACAGTGTGAGCAACTATTATGTATGTATGTATGTATATATGTATGTGTGTGTGTGTGTGTGTGTGTGTGTGTGTGTGTGTGTGTGTGTGTGTGTCCGTGTGTGTGTGTGTGTGTGTGTGGGCAGTGTATCTTTATGGCCCCACTGAAGGTATAAACTGGGTGAATACATACGTGGTATAGACTTATGGATAACATAAAATAAAGTTGCCATTGATAGGAGCCCGCGGGTGGAGTGGCGTGTGGGTGGCGTGGAAGTGGTGTGGATGTGTGGTGAAGTAAAGGTGTGGTGTCGTGTGGGTGGTGTGGATGTGTGGTGAGAGAAGGGTGTGTAGGGCGTGTGGGTGTGTAGTGAAGGGAATGAGTAAAGGGAGAGATAAGGGAGAGGGAGGGTGGAGAAGCGAGAGTAAGGGAGGGAGGGAGGATGGATAAGAGGGTGGAGAAGTGAGGGTGAGGTAGTTTTAAAGGAAAGGTAGGAGAGAGTGAAGCGAGAAGAGGAGGGGAAGGGGAAGGGAGGGAGGGAGGAGAATCGAGGAAAATGAGAAGGGGGAAAAGTGAAGGAAAATGAAGAAAAGGATGAGATAGTTTGGAGAGGATGGTAGAGAGAAAGAAAGACAAGGAGGGGAGGAAGGAGAAGAAAAGAGGGAAGGAATGAGAGGAAGACGAGGAAAAGAGGGGGAGGAGGAGGAAGGGGAAAGAGGGGGAAGTTGAGGAGTGATACCAACCAGGTCGAGCTGGGAAAAGGAATGACGGTGTATGTATGTATGTATGTATGTATGTATGTATGTATGTATGTATGTGTGGTGTGTGTGTATGTATGTATGTATGTATGTATGTATGTATGTGTGTGTGTGTGTGTGTGTGTGTGTGTGTGTGTGTGTGTGTTAGTACTTTTTTAAGTGCTACTACACCAGTACAAACCAAGACACAGTAATCAGGTGATAAGGTTTCGATGATCTCCTTAACACACCTGTGGACCTCCTCCGTGTCACTCTCTCTTACTGTGTATATTTTACCTTTACATCTGTGTCACCGGAGTTCAGCTATATACCTGTACCTCACCTTCCTTAATGTATTACGAAATTGTTTTCACTAACTACTTCTTTGAGTTGGATAACCACATCATAAAAAAAAGATGGTATACGAAAAATTGATAAAATAAATTAGCAGATAAGAGGAAAAAATAACCAAATAATAAAAATGAATTAGAATTACTGGAAAAAAAAATATTAAATTAGCAATAAACAAGATAAAATAAATTTCAACAAACACTGGTAACTATATATATATATATATATATATATATATATATATATATATATATATATATATATATATATTCAATAAAAACATAAGGAAATTAACTTTATATTTATTTTAATATTACCCTACTGCAGGTACCCTAACACTAACCTAACCTAAATCGACCTGAGGTGACATCAATTAATTACACCCAGCTGATCATAACAACAAATATGTCCTCCCAAACACCACCATTTATATGTACACAATCAGTATAAAAATCACACACATTACGTTCATGAACAAAAGTACACAAACATATACACTTTCCCTCTAATAAGACACACACACACACACACACACACACACACACACAGACACACACACACACACACACACACACACACACACACACACACACACAAATACACACATCCCTAAAAAACACACATACAAACATACATACATACATACATACTGTATACACGCATTCAAGCACAAACACTAAAATAAATTTCACATTCCTCTCTAAATAAAAACAGACAAATATATACATCCCATCTAATAACACACACACATACACACACACACACACACACACACACACACACACACACACACACACACACACACACACACACACACAGGGCCAAAAAAACACACACCCTCACTGTTATGGTACATAATTATATGAGGATAGCCTATGGTCCCCGGGTGACACACGTAACACGCCACGCAGGGGACAACATTGCACATTTCATGCTCTAAAATCAGGCCATGTATATGTAGATTGTTAAAACGAATGCTTTTGAATATATGTTGTGGATATACAAACGAAAAGTCACCACTAAATTTGTTGGGTGATTATATAATGGTAGTCTGTAGTCCCGGGCGACGAGGCACTATTGGCGGGAGGGGAGGGGTGTGGGGGGGGAGAGGAGGGGATACGGGTAGGCAGCAAGATTTGTATTTAATTAATCATTCTCGTTATTCTGGTTTTAATTTTGACTATTATCTTCTTCTTTTTTTATTATAAGGTTACAAAGAGCAACATTAAAAGCTTCTGTTGTCAAATCATGACTAGAATAATACTCATGGGATAATTAATCATACTGGATATTGGTGTTTATTTGGAGGTTTTAAGGTAACAAAGAGGAAAGTGAGTGTTTGATGGCTTGTTTATTACCGGGATGAGGCCTAATGTATCGCGTGACTTCAAAAGATTACACAAAAACAATTACAATACATTAACTGAGGCGAGTTATAGCCACATTCGTCATGTCTCACAATATTATTCCTACCTATTTTAACCTTATATAAAATAGACCTATGAACATTAATCAAAATTCAATAAATGCATAAATACATACTTTAACGAATCCATTTATTTTATTTATCTATATATTAACTTTTTAATAAGAATCTATGGATAATTAAGACTCAGTTATATACAGTACTCTATAGCTATGTATATTCAACCCCTAAATATCCACCTCTCCTGACCTGACTGATAGTAATGTTCGAACTTGAGGGATATTTTCTCTCAGTAGAGGTGAGGCTTAACGGAACCAGTGATTGATTCTTGGTCATCACTGTGTATGGGTTGTGCTGATCTCTCCTATACGACGATGTTCTGTGCATTATTTAAATGAATGTTACTTTATATAATCTTTCTACACAAAGAGACATTCATTCACACTCACATGCATACATACATACATACATACATACATACATACATACATACATACATACATACATACTGTACATACATACATACATACATACATACATACATACATACATACATACATACATACATACATACATACATACATACATGCATACATACACAGAGACAGACAGACATAATTATATACAAACAGACATAACCAAAATTAACTCATAATATAAGGTGTGTGTGTGTGTGTGTGTGTGAGGGGGTCGTGAGTGGGTCAGGACGTACGACCTGGCCAATATAAAGCCAGGTATCTCTCTCTTCGCCAGAACCTTCCTCAGATAAGACTCTAGTGCTGCTCTCAGGATGTGAGGTAAGGTGAGGTAAGGGAGGGAAGGAGTCTACATTCTCTCCAGCATCCCACCCACACCTTCCCTGGAACACACACACACACACACAGTATTGCTAACCTTGCATTTAATATATATCCCTACCAACACAAGTACGTATCTTACATTCCTACACTACATATACACAAACCTGTATATCATAAAAATGTTACGTGACTGACATATTTGAAGTCAGCGTATTTGATCCATGTTACCGAACCACTGTCAACTAGTGTGATCATATTCACCATGTTAGCTTTATTTAAGGACCTTATGGTATGTGTTTATGGTAGCCAGAGAGGTGTAGCTGTATTAGTCAGTCTAAGATATACTTCTCACTCTGTCGAATATTCCTCTTAGAAGTTGTTGGATATTTCTCTTATTCCCTGATGAATGTTGTTGCTACTATTTACATAATATTTGTCTCTTAATTTAATGAATATTCTCTAATCACCCTAAAAAAACATTTCATCGTCAATATATTTCCATCGCCAAGTCAGAAATATTCCCCTCACCACGTCAAGAATACCCCCCTTAACACGTCAAAAATATTCCCTTCACCACGTCAAAAATATTCCCCTCACCATGTCAAGAATATCCCCCTCACCACGTCAAAAATATCCCCGTCACCACGTCAAGAATATCCCCCTCACCACGTCAAAAATATTCCCATCACCACATCAAAAATATTCCCCTCACCGCGAAAAACAAATATTCTTCTCACCTGCTTAAGCAATTCTCGCTACCATAGTGAATATTTCCCCTCACCTGTCAGCTCACGTGAGACACAAGGTTATATAATATTTCTTAATCTTCCTTTTATTACTCAGCGCCTCAGGGACAAACAAACGGACTCCCAGGGAGGTATGGCAATCAGCCCGACAACAACGTCTGGGGGTTCAACAAAAGAACAAGGTAGGAGGGGGGGGGGAGGTAGGTAGGGAGGGAGGGAGGGAAGAAATTCTCGTGTTTATTTAAAGAATACGTCTCAGTAACTAGATTAAGCAGTTTACCCTCTCCTACCACGACGACAAAAAAAAATATATAACTAAACACATAATATATATTTACAAGGTCTTATATATATTATATTTATATACTTGTTACTCTTATTTAATGAATTAGAAAAAAAAATATATATGTATAGCCTTGGAGCCCAGTGTGTCTGTGTGTGTATATTTAGAAGTTGTACTTAAAGTATAAACAAAACATGTGCTCGTAGCCCCCCCACTAGTTCTCCCAGCCGAGTATAAAGGAGGCAGGAGGAGTTTGCGCGCGTCTCTTGCCGTTCCCAGGGCGTCCCAAACAATCTAATCCCATTGCCAATCCTTTCCGTGAGGTCTTCCGAGTCCTTTACCCTTCTGGACCCCCTGAGGCGAAGATGTCCTGCCAGACGGGCCCTCTCCAGCCCTGGGCCTCCGCGCGTGCCTAGAAACGATCTATATTTTCAGTGTAAATAGCAATAAACATATGCGTAAAAGAAGACCTGACATGCATTGTTATTAAGAGAGATAGGAATGCACTTGTTACCCCGCCTGATGACGCCGGGACATGCAGACTGGCGCAGGCAGGGGGCCGACCTGGTGGTGGTGGTGGTGGTGGTGGTGTGGGAGCCTTCAGACGAGGGGAAAGGAGGAGGAGGTGGGGGTTGGAGGAGGAGGAGCAGGAGGGGAAAAGAAAGGATGGGAAGGGAGGAAGAGACAGGAAGGGAAATGGGAAAGAAAGAGAAGGTGAAAGAAAGAATGGGATGGGAGGAAAGGAGGAAGTTAAGGGGAAAGAAAGGATGGGAAGGGAGGAAAGGAAAGGGGTAAACAGGAGGAAAAGAGAGGATGAAGGGGAAGGAAGGGAAGAAAAGAGAGAAGAGGAGAAAGGAAATGATGAAATAAGGAAGAAAAGGAGATTAGAATAAGGGAAAGATTCAGGTGGAGGGAAGAAAAAGGAAGAGGACGAAAGAGAAGAAAGAGGAAAGAAGAGGAAGGGAAAGGAGGAGAGAGAAATGAAGAGCATATAGAGCAGGAAGGAGGAAGAGAATAGACAAAAATAAGGTTATACAAACAGTGGGAAGAACCAGGGAAAGAGAGAGAGAGAGAGAGAGAGAGAGAGAGAGAGAGAGAGAGAGAGAGAGAGAGAGAGAGAGAGAGAGAGAGAGAGAGAGAGAGAGAGAGAGAGAAGAAAAAAGAAATAAGACAAACAACAAGAATAACAAAACCGAGAATAAAAACAAATAATAAAACAACAACATTTACGAAAAGAGCAAAAAAGAGAGAGAAAGAAAAACAAAGCAAAGAGGAGGTAAAGATGATTTGAGGGGAAGAGGTAAATAATGGAAGATAAAAGAAAGTGCGAGAGAAGAAACAAGGATGATGAAGGAGGGGAGGAGAAAAATAAATAAATAAATAATGGGGATAGAGAGAAGGACGATAAGACTTGATAGATACTGATGATTGGAGAGAAGAGAGACAGAGAGAGAGAGAGAGAGAGAGAGAGAGAGAGAGAGAGAGAGAGAGAGAGAGAGAGAGAGAGAGAGAGAGAGAGAGAGAGAGAGAGAGAGAGAGAGAGAGAGAGAGAGAGAGAGAATTAAATGCAAGAGATGGCGAATAATGGGCGAGAGGAAGGGAGGAAGTGAAGACGAATGGGGAGTGGTGAGCAGAAGAGTGAAAGTAATGGGGAACAGTGAGGAGGAAAGAGGGAATAAGAGTAAGTGTTAAAAAAAATAAGGAGAATATACAGTAGATGATTAGATGTCGGAGAGAGAGGAGAGGAGAGGAGGAGAGAGAGAGAGAGAGAGAGAGAGAGAGGAGGTTTGTAGTGAGGATATAGGTGGGGAGGGAATGGAGGGGTGAGGGGAGAGGGTAAGAGAGGAGGGGAATAGAGAGAGTGAGAAAGAGAGAGAAAGAGAGAGAGGGGTGGGGTAGGTCTGTAGTAGGTAAGATATAGCTAGTAAGGGAGAGATCTGAAGGAATAGGTGAGAGGGGTAAGGGAGGGAGTCGAGAGAGGAGAAACGGGAAGAAAGGTGAAGAGGAAAGGGTGAGAAGAAGAGGAGAAGGATAAAGAAGAAATGGAACAGGAAGAAGGAGGATTAGAAGAGGAGAGTGAAGGGTGGGGGAGATGGGTGGGAATGGGAAAGGAGGGTAAGGTAGGGGAGAGGAGGATATGGAAGAAGAAGAAAAAGAAAAGGTAGAGGGAAAGAGACAATAGGAGAGACGAAGGGAAGAAAGAGGTTAAGACTGCTTATTAGAAAGATGGGAACAGGAAGGGTGAATAAAGAGAGGGAGATAGAGAACAGAATAAGGAAACTGTTCTTCAACCCGTTTCCTCCCTCCTTTAGTGAAGTCAAACCAAAGGGAGTGAGAGAGGGAGGACTATGGAGAGGGAAGGATGGAGGGAGGGAGGGAGGCCTGGGGAGAGGGAAAGATGGATGGTTGGGAGGAAAGCCTAGGGAGAGGGAGGGAGGAAGGACTATGGAGAGGGAAGGAAAGATGGAGGGAAGGAGGTTTAGGGAGTATAAGTAGGTAAATCTAAGGAGAGGGAATGATGGATGGAGGGTTAGGAGGAAGGAGGAGGTGAGGGAGAATATGGAGGAGGGACTTGTATGTGGGATGGAGGATAATGGAAAGCGAAAGAGGATTAGGGAAACGGGAGCAGCATGGTTCAAGGACAAGAGAAGGAGAGAGAGAGAGAGAGAGAGAGAGAGAGAGAGAGAGAGAGAGAGAGAGAGAGAGAGAGAGAGAGAGAGAGAGAGAGAGAGAGAGAGAGAGAGAGAGAGAGAGAGAGACACACACACACACACACACACACACACACACACACACACACACACACACACACACACACACACACACACACACAACCCCTTACTCTCACCCCCGCCGATGTGTGTGCTTGACAGACGCACAAACAGGTAAGTTTATGTGAGTTGTATATGCCACCGTTTCAGTAGACATAAAAGGGGATTTATAATGATTGCTGCTCAGGGCCGTATCGAGCCTGGGACATATTTATGATGGCTGCCTCTTTTTATCCTGCTAATAGCTCAACGGCAAATCCAACTGGCAGCAGGGAGGAGAGAGAGAGAGAGAGAGAGAGAGAGAGAGAGAGAGAGAGAGAGAGAGAGAGAGAGAGAGAGAGAGAGAGAGAGAGAGAGAGAGAGAGAGAGAGAGAGAGAGAGAGAGAGGAGGGCGTTCTGAATCTAGAATTTCTGTTTTAGTTTTAGAAATTGAAAAGAGACGAGAGGAGCTAAGATATCTCTCCAAAATGCCGTTAACTTTTATGGTGTTTGGCAGCAAGAGCAAAAAATATACATTGTGACGGCCGGGGGGAGGTGGAGGAGGAGGGAGGAGGAGGAGGAGGAGGAGGAGGAAGAAGAGGAGGAGTATCCATGGTGGAGGAGGTGGAGGCGTATTGTCGTGGAGATAGTAGACGAAGAAGAGGGAGGAGGAGGAGGAGGAGGAGGAGGAGGAGGAGGAGGAGGAGGAGGAGGAGGAGGAGGTAGAAGAGGATATCCATGGAGGAGGAGGGGAGGAGGTGTATTGTCCGTGGAGATAGTAGACGAAGAAGAGGAGGAGGAGTAAAATAAGGTGGAGGAGGAGGAGTATCCATGGAGGTTAAAGAGGAGGAGATAGAGGAGGAGGAGGAGTATCCGTGGAGGTAGAGGAGGGGAAGGAGGAGTATCCATGGAGGTAGACGAAGAGGAGGTGGTAAAAGAGGAGGAGGAGTATCCGTGGAGGAGGAGGAGGAGGAGGAGGAGGAGGGAACCAACCTTTTTATAATCACAAACAGGGGTCGTGTTTATGCTATTGGTTCCTGGGACCAGTAAGAGGTGGCTGTTGATTGGCTGTTTGTCTTCCTGGCACTGGGCTCGGGTTCTGTCTGTAGTGTCTGTCTGTCTGTCTATTCTCTACCGCTCTCATGTGATGGTTACCTGTCTGTCTGTAAACGTGTGTTTCTCTTTGATTTTGAACTACGTGTCTGTCTATCAACTAGCTTTTATGTGTATAAGTGTTTGGTTTTTCAGTTCCTATTAAAGTGTAGCTACTACTACTACTATTACTACTACTACTACTACTTTTTTAAATTGCCTCCATCCTCCCCTTATAGCCATACCTTCGCCACCATTTTATTACCTTAAAATTAAATATCCAAATACATAAGTAGCGATCCTAGCTGTATTGAGTTAGTTGAACCGCAGATCTACTACTACTACTACTACTACTACTACTACTATTACTACTGCTACTGCTACTATTACTACTGCTACTACTACTATTACTACTGTTACTGCTACTACTACTACTTAATAATAACAGATCCACATATATAAAGATTCACTTAACGCACCATTCAGTTGACGAGCGAAAAAAAAAAGATACACGAATTATCCAAGAAATGACAAAGAAAACTCATTAAAGAGGAATTATTTTACACATCACCTGGACCGGTCAGGGGCAGCAGCATCCAGCCAACACCACCCAGCCAGTGAGCCTCCCAGCCTCCCTGAGTGAGAGAGGTGCTTCTCCACCCCGCCTCTCATCCTTCACCTCCCCTCACCCATAAAAGTATTAATATTTTGCCTCCGTTGCTATATTTCAGGCGGTCTCCTCCAACTTCTGGCTTCTGTCTCCTTCCCTTCACCCCTTCATGACCCGTCATATCGGCCAGTTACTCATCAATCCCTGGGTTGCCTGCCCCTCTCTCGGCTCGCTCCCCTTCCGACTCGTTCCTCCCCTACCCATGAATCAGGTGGAGCTGCCCCCATCCTCTTCCCCGACCTATCTAACTCGTTTCTCTCTTCACCCATTCACTCCTTATCCTCTCTCTCTCTCTCTAGTTATTACCTATACTCAAGCATTTATCATTCTGTGTACAATTTATCGACATCCTTGTTTATTGTGGTTGTTTTATCGAGTTTTATCTATCTATTCATATTTCTCCTGCTATCTCATACCCTTTTGTACCCTACCCATCACACCTCCCCACCCATCACACCCACCCCACCCATCCCACCCACCCCTACCCATCCCACCCACCCTACCCATCACACCTCCCCTACCCATCACACTCCACCCCCACCCATCCCACCCACCCTACCCATCCCACCCAATTCCTCACCATCACACCTACCCCACCATCCCACCCACTCCTACCCATCACACCCTCCCTACCCATCCCACTCCACCCTACTCCATCCCACCCACCCCTACCCATCACACTCCAATCTCACCCATCAACACACCCTCCCCCTACCCATCACACCCCACTCCCTACCCATCCCACCCACCCCACCCATCACACCCTCCCCACCCATCACACCCACCCCCACCCATCCCACCACCCCACCCATCACACCCACCCCACCCATCACACCCACCCCACCCACACCCACCCCATCACACCCACCCCACCCATCACACCTCCCCCACTCATCACACCCACCCCACCCATCACACCCCTCCCCCTACCCATCACACCTCCCCACCCATCACACCCTCCCTACCCATCACACACCCCTACCCATCACACCTACCCTACTCATCACACCTCCCTACCCATCACACCCACCCTACCCATCACACCCACCCCCACCCATCACACCCTCCCCTACCCATCCCACCCACCCTCACCATCACACTTCCCTACCCATCACACCCACCCTACCCATCACACCCTCCCCTACCCAACATAACTTTCCTTATTCATGGTGTATACCTCTTAAGGACACTTGTTCACAAATCACCTTGTTCCCTAACCCAATCTTCCTCCCACTGCCATTCCACGGTTCCCTCTCCCATTACAAACCCATTTTATTCTACGAGCTGCGTTACTGCGGGGAGGTCATACGCCCGGCAGCGCTCTAATGAGACGTGATGGAAAAGACTCTCCCTCCCACGCATAAAACTATTTCGGTCAGTCAGTTAGTCGATCAAGAATGACAGGTATTGGGCTGACTAACGCACATAAAACCCCTAAATTTGACCTGAAAATATTGGATATTTATTGAATAGTTTGTAATATAATATTTTTAGGAGGCCATTTTTATGTAATGTTATTCAAATTTCGTTTAATTAAATGTGAGTATTGCAACATTAAAATATTTAGATTACAGGACTTGTATCGTAAGTATCATCCTCATCATTATCACCAATATTATCACCATCATCATCATCATCATCATCACCTCATCATCATCATTATCATCATCATCATCATCATCATCATCATCATCATCACCTCATCATCATCATCACCTCATCATCATCATTATCATCATCATTATCATCATTATCATCATCATCATCATCATCACCTCATCATCATCATTATCACCATCATCATTATCCTACGTCAATCACCCACTGAACGAAAGAACATTCCCTTTTTTCCCTTCATTCTCTCACTACCTAGTTCTTTCTTCTCTCCCTTCCTTACCCTCCCTTTCTTTCTTTCTTATTCACCCTTCCCATCTTTACTATTACGTCCTTACCCCCCCTCCCTATTTACCCTTCTCTTCCCCTCCCTTACCTTCCTTCCCTCCCTACCTACAGTACCCCATCCTCCCCTTCCCTTCCTTACCCTCCATCTCTATTTACCCTTTCCTCCCTTCCTTTCCTCATTCTCCCTTCCCTTCTTTACTGTTCCTTCCTAACCCTCCCTCCCTATTTACCAATCCCCCTTCCCTTTCTTAGTCATCCTTTCCTTCTTTTCTCTTCCATACCCTCCCTTCTTCTTCACCCTTCTCTACCTACTCCACCCTTCCCTTCCCTTCCTTGCCCTCCCTTCCCCCTCTTCCATATTCTTCCCCTCCTCCCTTCCTTACCATCGCAATCCTTGCCCTCCCCTGTCTCTCTCCCCTCCTTATCTATCCTCCCTCCCTCCCTACCCATCACTTCCCTCCCTCCCTACCCACTTTTCCGGTGCCTGGTCAGTGGTTCCCTCCATCATCGGTGTGCCCCTCTCTCTCTCTCTCCCCTTCCCTCCCAATCACCATCATTCTCTCCTCCCTCCCTCCCTTCCTTTCCCTTCCCTCTCTCCCTCCCTTCCCTCCTCCTCTCTAATATTTTCCTCCTCTCCTTGCTGACGTCTCCAAAACTATATTATTTTTGTTTCATATTTTTGTTTTGTTTTTCTTGTTTTTTTCGTCTTTCTATTCTCTTGTTTATCATTAGTTATCGTTCATCCAATTGATATGTGCGTTTTTTTATTGTTAATTCTCGTGTGTCATTGGGCATTCATTATTCATATTTGCAATTCACTTTTTATCGTTAGTTTTCATCCTTTTTTTCCTCTGTTTTTTTAATAATTTCATTCTATCATTCTATTTTATCGTTTGCCAATCACTCTAATTCTCTATCATAATAATTGTTATCGTTTTTCACCCTTATTATTATTATTATTATTATTATTATTATTATTATTATTATTATTATTATTATTATTATTATCATTATTATTATTATCATTACTATTAATATTATTATTATTATTATTATTTCTTAATAATCCTGAATGTCCGCCTTCCTAACTGATTGATATACTGACTAACCGATATTAATTTCCGGGTGAGGATGTTTTTTTTTATTATATGTGTCTCCTGAACACTCAGATCAGCCCCGCAGTAACGCATCATTGATATTTTTTGTCACCTGCTTGTTTATTATATATTTGCTTATTATCTTTCCTGTTTTAGTTCTTTTGTCTCTTCTTCTTTGTTTATTTGTGTCTTATGTCTATTCTTACTTGTTTTATTATGGGTTATGTCTATTCTTCATAATTTCAAAATGTCTTATGTTCCTTCTAATTATTATCATTCCTGTAAATTATCTTATCCATAAATTATTCATATGTTTCTTCTTCTTTCTCGTACAATAATTCCTTAAGTGAATCTCTCCTTTCTTTCAATCCCTGCATTCACCATTTACATTTCAATCACCTTTACCCCTCACTTCATTCTTATTTACCCTTCTACGTCACCCTTTCTGTATACACATCTTAATCTCAGCTTAATCTATTTTATTAGTTCCTCTTTATCTCACATACTTTCCAATCACTTCCTTGTTGCATCTTCTCTTATGTTTCCCCTTTTATCTCTTTTAATTCTCTCTCTATACTTTACTCTCCTTGAGATTCTTCCATCCCCCTTCCTACATAACTCTTTGAGATTTTTTCCCACCTCTGTTTCTCTCTCTCTTTCCCTCTCTCTATCTCTCTCTCTCTTCTTCTTCTTCTCCCTTCCCTCTCCTTACCTCAAGTTCCCCGTCGTTTCCATTACTCTTTATTTCATTATCTTCCCTCATATTCTTGTTTTTTTCCTCTCTCTCCTTCTTTATTCTCGTCTCTGCCAATTACCATCTCCCCTCCCTTCATCAAATTAATACCCATGCATCCCTACTTATTGCGATATTGTCTTGTCTTCATTTCATTCTCTCTTCTTTATTCTTTCCTACATGTATATTATTGATTTTTTTTGTATTTGTATCCACATAATTTTCCATATACTCATTTATAAATTTTTTTCCTATGTTTCATCTATATTTTCATTGTTAATTTGTCATCATTTTCTATCTACGTTTCTTATCTTTGTTTGTCTGTTGTTTGTTAGTTTTTAAGTCTCACATCCATGCCTGTCAAATCCATAAACACTATCTTTCAACTATTGCTTTTTCTGGCTAAAACAGACCAAAGTGGACCAATTCAAATACCCTAAGGAGATACGGTATTTGATTATGTAATGTAAACCAACACCTGTTCCCCCCAACACACACCTTTCTGGAGACACGGGTACCTGCCCACACCTGTGCAGCGAGCATGGTATATGTATAGAGTACAGATGTTCCTTGTCTTAAAAAAAAAATATATTGTTTTAACTTGTCAACAATAATTAAAATGATGATAAAAACAAATAACAAAATACTACTACTAATACTACTACTACTACTACTACTACTACAACTACTAATACTACTGATAATAACGTTAACAACAACACAACACCACCATAATCACCGTACATAACAAGAAGCAACAAACACGATACTTCAACAACGTGATCCTTTGAGCCCTAAGATTCTCATAAAGACCTTGACATATAAAGGTCTATTTCTCCCACCACAAGCCCACGGTCTCCATATATCTCCTCCATCCCATTTATTGTTTTTTGATCTCTGTTCTCTCTTTATCCTCATTTAATGTTGTGTTCTCTCTCTCTCTCTCTCTCTCTCCACGATTTGTTACTTGATAAACATTTGTAGTTGATTTTCTTCTATTTATTTTCTTCTACGTATTTTTTGCTTTTTCTTCTTCTTCTTTCAAACAATTATGAGCAATTAGTCGTCACCTCTTAAATGTTAAGATAATTAATTTAAACCTTGGGAGAATTGTATCGTGCTTACATACATCCAAATTTTTTTTTCTTATATATTTTTTTCTTTTGACTTTTGTTTTGTAGTTTTATGGGTTCAAGGGTCAAGAACCCCCAAATGCGTGTATTTTGAGGAGTTACTCGACCATACGATACCAACCTAACCTAACCTGTCATGACCCCCAAGCTACCCTAACCTAACATAACCTGACCTATCCTGACCTATCCTAACCTAACATAACTTGATATGACCTGACTTATCCTAACCCCACCTAATTTAACCCAACCTATCCTATCCTATCCTGACCTGACCTAACTGAACCTGACATGAAATGACCTATCCTAACCTCACCTAACCTAACCAAACCTAATCTAACCTAACCTAATCTGATCTGAACTAACCTAACCTAACCTAACTTTTTGCCATTTCTATTGGTTATCATTCATAGATAGGATAAAAATGACTCCTTATCCTTCAATATTTCTCCTTATTCATTCATCCTCTCACTCTCTTATTTCATTCCACCTCTTTTATGGATATTTTTCAATCTCTTTCCCATTCCTTCTTTATTATTTTTTCATCTTTCTTGTTCTTTTCTTTCCTTCCTTCAATTTTTTTTTCGCCTTTTGTTTGCATCCTCTTCTTCTTTCTCTTACTCTTGTTCCTCCTCTTTCTCGCCCTTATTCTCCCTCCGTTCCTCTTTTTTTCCTTATCTCCTTCTCTTCTTTTTCTTTCTCCTCCTCCCACTTCTCTTCTTCTTCCCTTCCTCTCTTCTTTCACCTACAGTTCTGTGTCTCCTCCTCTTCCTTCTCTTATTATCTTTCTTCGTCCCTCTTCTCTTCTTCCTCTCCGTCCTCCTACTTCTCTTCTTCCTCCCCCTCCTTCTTCTTTTCTTCCTCCTCATCCATTTATTTCACCTGTATTCCTTTTCTTTTATTGTCTCTCAGTCATTCTTTTTCATTATTTCCTTCGTCATCTGTTATCACTTTACTCCGTCTTCTCACATTTATTCATTTCAACTTTACAAATGTTCATACCTCTTTTTTATTCATCTATTTATCTCTTATCCTCCTTTGCTATCTATTCACTGTGTCTCCCATTTATCCCTTCTTCTTTCTACCCTATTTCCATCTTTTCTTGTTGTTTCCTATTTATGATTTCACCTTTCATGATCTTCGTTTTTGTCTCTTTAATTTGTGTCTAATTATCCCCCATCTTCTTTGTTATTCCTTCGTTTCTTTGTTATATTTTTAGTCTATGTTGTATGTCACACCTCCGTATAGTTTAGTATGTATTCCCTGTTTTCTTTCATTTTCTCTCTTTCTTTCAACTAATTGCGTTTGTTTTGTTCTTTTCAATACAACAAAATAAACGACGATAATAATAATAATAATAATAATAATAATAATAATAATAATAATAATAATAATAATAATAATAATAATAATAATAATAATAATAATAATAATAATAATAATAATAATAAATAATAATAATAATAATAACAAATAATAAATAATAATAATAATAATAATAATAATAATAACTTCATATATCAATCTATCTTTCCATCTCCTTACTCCAACCACATCGTCTGCATATCCTCAATTATCATTCATTTCCCCTCTTCCTTCTCCCTCATTCCCCACCCTATTGTCCTCACTCTTCTCTCTTCTGATTTACCTTCCCATCATTACCTATTATCATCACCTTTTCTAAACTATTCCCCCTCTCACCTTGCAATCACTGTCTCTCATTCTCCTTCCCTCTCTTTCCCTCAGTCTCAAGTGTATTTTCCTTTCTCACTTCTTGTTTCTATTTTATGTTTATTCAAGTTTCTCTCTATTTGTCATTTTCTTTCTTTTACTATATATTTATCTTTCTTCCACCTCTATATTCCCTATTTTATTATTATTATTATTATTATCATTATTATTACTGTCATTATTATCTTCTTCTTCTTCTTCTTCTTCTTCTTCTTCTTCTTCTTCTCTTACTTAACACTGATATTTTTGTTATCCTATCTTTTCCTCCCCTCTTTCGCTTTTATTCTCTCTCTCTTCATACTTTATGTTGGTGATGCTGTCAGCTTATGTTGATACCGTCATGAGGTCACGTAAATGAGCACTAAGTCGATCTGTCAGCAGGAGTGTCAGTCATGTTCACCTGCCTGATACTGACAGGTAATGATGTTTTTGTCAAATTCACTAAATTATTCTGACTCTCTCTCTCTCTCTCTCTCTCTCTCTCTCTCTCTCTCTCTCTCTGAATCCTCCGAATTAGAAACACATTTTTCATGACATTTCATATCTTTAAAATTTCTATCTATCTATCTATCTATCTATCTATCTATCTATCTATCTATCTATCAATATCCTCTAGCGAATCCATATCGAAAAATTACATACATCCCATAAAACAAAATTAAAGAAAACTATAAACGAAAAAAAAAAGACGAAAAAACAAAACAATATTAAGATAAATCCCTAACAGAATAATGAGACGCAGCAGCTGTTGACTTACTAATATGTTCAAAATAATTGCTAGGTATGCAAATCAGCAGCGGCGAACATTTACATTTAGTTCAAAATACAATTACTCCCAGAGATCTCTATCTGCTGGGGAGGGAGGAGGAACAACCCCCCCAAAAAAAAATTGTCGTCGGGGATTGTAAATCTTAATTGGGAGAGAGAGAGAGAGAGAGAGAGAGAGAGAGAGAGTATTATGTAACTCTTAGGGGGGAGACCACGACGACTTTTCTTATCTGAGGACAACGTCGAGTGAGTGAGTCTAATGGATCTCTCTCTCTCTCTCTCTCTCATTTTCTCCATCTCACTTTTTTTAATTATTTTTTTTATATTCTAGTTATGTCCATATATCTCTCTCTGTCTCACTTTTTCATGAATTCTGTCTATCTGTCTTCACACACACACACACACACACACACACACACACACACACACACACACACCTGAACTCTGAAGAATTCCACTTAGTCAGGGGGAGGTAAATCAGATTACCTGATACACTTAATTTGACCATTCTTGTGGGAATTTACTACTGTTTACCTGCCCTCCCTAGTGACTCATTAATCACATGAAGGTACACATGGATGTGACTACACCAGTCCTGTCTGTCTGTCTGTCTGTCTATCTGTCTGTCTCGTGGGGAGGCTGGGAAGGAATGACGAACCTCGTTTATGATGATAGTTGGTGAAAAGTGCCAAGAGGGAGGCGGTTGGTACAATTGAGTGACACAGCATATTGCACGATTAGGACGGTGCTTGGTGAGGTACAATACTTCATGGGGGAGGATGACACAACGGAGCTCAATATCAGGATGGTTAGGATGTATGTTGTAACGGAGGCTGGCATCTCTGTTTGTCCGTCTGTGTATTAAGATGATTCTCCCCAAATCTGGCATCTTGAGTGCTGCCCCCCGATGTGTTTACAAGTGTGATGGCTCTAGAAGAATGTCGCTGTTAAGGAGGAATAAAAAAAAAATCTTCGTTCGCCCGCCAGCACTGACCAGCATACGGATGAAAGGAGGTAATGCTCCTGTGAACTGCCTGTCATCCTGTCCTAAAGTGCCGTACAGCGCTAGGAAGAGGATCATTTTCAGTACCTTGTTGTTTATAGGAAGGACGCCAGCGCCGGTAGGATATAACAACGCAATCTCATATATGACTAGAGGCGCACCTGAGACTTCAACTATCAGTACAAGCAGAAGGCGAGCAAACGTTCATCTCACATACTTTCCGATAGGAGTGAAGGGAACGCTAGACGCTGTTATGTGATGATTGCTCGTGTTGGCACTGCTCTCGTCATACTGGTCTTTGTGTATAATGGTCATGAGGCAGTTAAGAGAGAGAGAGAGAGAGATGAATCAGAGTTTGGTTAGATTCTCCTTAAGATAATTATTCCCCGTAACTGTAGAAGAGAAAACCTTATCTTGTTATGAGTCAAGGTGTTATTTCTCAAGTTATATACACAGATGACTTTGTGGTAAGCGAGCCAATTTGGTGACAAGTTTATTGTAGTGACCTTTGAGAATATCTGGAGAAAAAGAAAATCACCTTCGAACCTTTGAAAAATCAGCAGGTGAGAGTCGGGATTAAACGGCGTCACTACAACAACTGTAATGGCTGCTGTCGGCCCTCCAAGGTTTAGAGAGCCGTAGCGAGTGGAATAAATTGACGGTCCTTTAGCCTCAGCTACACCTCACGCTGAGGGACCCACATATATTTTCCTCCACCAACTCCTCCTTTTTTTTCTACAATATTACGTATTCTAGAAAGGCCGATGTCCAGGGAATAAGAACTGAGAAAGAATAGCGTCGTAAGTAAGCCAGAATGTGCCTCGTATTTCCCGCTCCCTGGTGGCCGTCCTGTTTACCAACAAGACGGGCCCGCCCTCCTGGCCGCTTATCCATCCACCCACAACCGCCCATCCACCCACCTACAACCGTCAATGTACCTACCCAAAACCACCCATCCATCCAGAACCACCCGTCCATCCATCCAAAATTATCCATACACCCACAACCGTGAATTCAATTAGGGCTGTCCATTCAGCCGTCCACTTTACCCACCTATGGACTTCTGTCTAACTATATTTCTAGATCCGCCAAAGTTGACGTTAAGCCAGCCACATGAAGACCCCAAACGAAGCCACCCAGAGCCGCTCATCTACCTATAACAGAACCTACACTCATCCACACAGAGCCTCAGAGCTGCGCATCCACTTGGAGTTGCCGCATTACCACTCATCCACAAAGAGCTATCCGCCTGACAATCCAAAAACACCTTTTCAAGAGGTCACACAGTCCCTCAGCCACCCAGAATTAGACATACGGTTTATTGGCCACCCAAAGTCACCCGTAGAATCATTCAATCGCCCAGAGCCATCCATGCAGAATCTCAGCCACCCAGAACCACCCATGCAGTATCTCAGCCACCCAGAACCACCCATGCAGTATCTCAGCCACCCAGAGCCACCCATGCAGTATCTCATTTACCCAGAGCCACCCTGTGCAGTACCTCAGCCACCCAGAAGTCAAGTGTTGTAAACTTATAGCCACCCATACAATGTCTCAGCCGCCGATTCAATGTCTTGGCCACTCAGAAGCACCATGTAGTACCTCAGCCGACCAGAGCCGCTCATACAGCCCGTTATGTGATATGTGGTATATATTATGTGGATTACGAGACATATGTGGTAGAGGGTATGTGATGTAAGGCACGTTATAATAAGATACGTAGTATATGCCAGTGAATAGTGATGTATGAACAGCACTACGAAAATACATCGTAGCAACACAGAATTTTGTCAAACATCTGAAAAAAAAATATTGGACACCTGAACTAAACCTGTGAATGATGATGGCGTGTGTGAAGGAGGTCAGGTAAAACACTCATGAAATACATCCAGGTGGACCCACAGTAAAAGTGAAGGGGTTAAGGTTTCAGGTGAGACAATGGAGAAATGTAAACAGCATCTAACTCTCCCGTACATAAAATGTGAGTCGAAAGAAGGGAATCAGAAACAAATATTTGATGATAGAAATGAGAAAAAAATGATAAATACACAAATTAATGTATAAAATGGAATACAAATAAATGAAAAAGAATGAAAAGGTTAACTAAAAAAATTTGCTTTGCATATTCTGTGTTGGGCAGTGTTACCATATCCCCCGTGGCCACTCCCGCTCAAACTGACGTACTTTTTTATTTCAGGAGATGAACCTGCCACGGGTGATGAGAAGTTGGCAACAGTGGCAGCGGCGTCTGTTAGTAGCGCACAATCACCACCATAACTCACGCTCCTGGACTGATTGTGTAGAACGTTTTTTGGTTTATTATGCATTTGTCGAGATACTGTGAGCGAGGATCTACCGAACAGGATTAGGAATACTGTATTAGCCAGCGTAAAACCGAGACTTATTGTGGTGATTATTTGTTTAATGAAGTCGGATGTAAAATATACGAGAACATCTTTTACCAGCAACTATTTTCCACCAAAAATTATTCAGTACACAAAAATAAAATAAAAGATATATCATTCGTTATCATATTATAAGATATCCAATCACAATGTCCAATAAAACGTAGAAAATATCCAATATATTATCCAATCTCTGATATAACGATACATAACATAAGAAATATAAAGATAATCACAAAATATGACTGAGTTTTACACAGTGCAAGGAAGGTTGTCTCAGGCAGGAGTCAGGACCTACCCTAGCTCTCCTACATGGTGTGAAGGACTGCAGGTGATGTGCTTAGAGAATATATGGACAAAACAAACAATTGCTAAAAATGAATCGCGCTATATAATGTCTATATATACCAAAGAGTCTATATCATAATAATAATAATAATAATAATAATAATAATAATAATAATAATAATAATAACCACGTCAATTATCATCTACAGTTCTACACTATGATTCCAATAATTAACTTTGGTCTATAAGCCAGGTAAATGGGCAAGAGAGGTGTAGGGAACAGCGTCTCGATATAATGATCTCACACACACACACATAAGAAAAAACACTTAAGGTTATAATTCAAGCACTTCCACAAACCAGCTGCTCTCAGCTACAGCTCTCTACACTGTAACCTAAAGAGTCTCGCTTCGTTTCCTCATTGAAGAGTCAGGCTGCTGCTTCTCAATCGTCCACAGCATTCGTTAATTTGTGCCCATTACTGGAGCTCTAAACACTCATCCATTTGGTTGATTTAAGATGACAGTAAAAAATATACCGGAGATGTACTGATATTCTAACGTTACCCCAAGTGTTCTATCATCCTCAGTTTGGAAGCAAAGATTGGTTAATGAATCTTACGAGCACCAGCGAGTAGGTATGAAGGCCTAGAAGAGGTGTAGGGAGGAGGGGGAGGCCCTTCGTCCAGCCTCTCAGGTGGGGTGTCCGGCCACCCGGTGATTAGCAAGACGCATGGTCTCTCCCCAGGTAAAATTCTTCAGATTCTGCACAGGAATTACCCTTGTGTCTTCATTCACTACACCATCACGAACATCCTAAGGGGTTGGAGGACAAGGGACCAGGGACCAGTGTTGTGACGTTACCAACTGCTTTGATAAAGTCATATCAATATTCGGCAATTTGCTTGAGCGATAAATTCAGATAAACAAAATAAAAATTATCATGAAAACGAGATACTTGACGAATTTATGAGAGGCTTAAAAAACAGAATTCGTTTCCACAACACAAAGACATCAAGAAACCAGTAAGTCAAGGGCACACTATTACATATTCTTACTGGCTTTGATTTACGTTTCTTCATTACTAGACTTGTGGAGATAATAATGTGTCTTACAGAGGATAAATACCAAATGATATTCCGTCAATCTTACAGTCATTACAGATGTTTATTATGGCTTAGCGTTACTGAGATGGTCATTACTGTATGATCATCTAACAATACATCTATACATAAACTTCTTACTGCAAGGTATAATAAGAGACTCACATTATCTCTTTGAAAATTATCGTAGCGTAGAATGAGACGGTAAAATAATAATAATAATAATAATAATAATAATAATAATAATTAATGATAATAATAATAATAGTAATAATAATAATAATAATAATAATAATAATAATAATAATAATAATAATAATAATAATAACCACACACACTGTAACAAAGAATACCATTATACACTCCCCTATCATCTACCTCCATATACTAACACTAGATATAACTGGCTCCTTATATACCTTGTACGTATGTCTGCATTCACATAGGCGACATAATAAAAGCGACCTACACATCCACAAGCTAAGTCGATATTATTAAACCAGTTTATCATAGTCCATAATATGATAAATAGATTAGAGATAAAACTATAATATATTGTTTTCAGTAGTGTATTGTTAGCTGATGGGACGTGGACGGTGACTAATAACTCCCCCCAATCACACACACACACACACACACACACACACACACACACACACACACACACACACACACACACAACACACACACACACACACACTCCTCACTATCCTCCCTCACACACTGCCTGATACAAAATGTGGCTCTTTTTTTTATTGTAAATAAACCGCTGGTAAATATTCTAAAATCGTAATTTGGTTTATCATGTGAATAAAAAATCGAGGGGTTTCTCTTATTGTAAAAAAGAAATATGATGTGTTTCACCTCCTCTGGTTTACGAAATTATGATGAACCTCATATTCATTAAGGTTAGAATTTCCTCACAATCAGTTCTATCAGTCTGGGGCATCTCTTGTAACTGATCTCATCTTGTGAAATTATTTTAGCCATTTAATTTGATACACGTTGTATGCTGTAGCAACTGATTAGTGAACGAACTTAAACACCTTAGAAATACTTTACAACAAATGGCATTGAATCATTCAGAGGATATAAGTATAACAATCAGTATTTCTCTTGTCAGCACCACAAGGAAAGGCTGACCATACGTGTACTTGGGTGTTCCTGGCTCTTCCTTATGACAAATAGACTGTTGGTGAGAAACTATACGGTCAAACTTTCTCTGGCTTCGTCTACAGACTCTACACTTTAAAGGAACACCGAACCTTATGGGCACTGGCTCCCCCCCCTCCCCCCTGTTGATTTGTTTATATGCCACCAACTTGGTAATATCGTGAGAGCCACGTATGCTTGTTGCATGACACGATAAATTGCAAAAGTAGCGGAGTCAGCTTGTAATAACAACCGGGTAAATTAGTACGACACCTCGCCCCCACAAGTTGTCGTACAAATAAGACTTACAACTTGTGGTAGAGTAACCTGCATACAAATCCACAGGTCCGTGTTTCTCGTGCTGCTGGTGAGAGCTACACGGAGGCCAACACTCCCATCCTGCATAATCTTCAGTGGGCGAGGACGTGTGACGATCAAATATATTGCTGTTATGAGGCCACAGGAGGTAAACACCAGCTGGTGAAGGGGTGAGTGCAGGAAGGTATTCAGTAACTGCCTGCCAGGGAGTGGGGGGGTTATTCTGTGGTGATAGTGGTGGTAGTTAACTGGGTCTTCACTCATCCACACATTTCTCCCGGCAATGAACACATCACGACGTCTACTTTGTATGCGTTAGAAGAAGGTTAAAGCAATTAATACGTCAAAATGTTGTATGTTATTAATGATAAGGTGATAAGCAATATATTAAAGGTATGATGTGTTGTCGTACGTCGGCCCTCCCACCACCCCTACTACAGTGTACAGTAGTAGCTTGGGGAACTACTTATGTGTGACCTTCTCGCGTAGTAATAAGCCTATCTATGCTGTGCGTGTGTGTGCGTGTGTGTGTGTGTGTGTGTGTTGTTTATATAAGGTGCTGCCGCCGTTCGAAACCACAGCCTATACTTACACCACTAACTCACAAGACAGACAGACGGCTGGGACTAGCAAGGCCAAACGTCAGCCCTGAGAAATGAACAACTTCCGGGTTTTCAGGAAAGTTTATGTGTTGAGGTGTTGGCTGTAATAAATCCTGACACCTGACACACCTTCCTCCCTGCAATGCTATCTGGATCCTACACTAGCTAACCCCTATTCCAGTCACTCCTCACCCTATCTATACAGCCAAGTCATTCACCCTACGTCAACATCCCTCACCCTGTCCACACACACACACACACACACACACACACACACACTACCCTAGTCAGCTATTCACCCTCACCATTCACCCTACTCATATATCCCTCACATAACCTCCTTCTCCTCCTCATTTTCCTCATTCTCCTCATTTTCCTCCCTCAGTTCCAGCAACAACAGATATTGACGCGGGGGCTCAGCAGTAACGGAGCAGTAACTCGGGCAAGTAACTCATGGAGGAGGAGACAGCGCGGCCCCAGTAAATCTGCCCCTATGACGGTATGATATGTTAATGTGAGAGCCAATACTGCTGTTGAATGCACCCCGCTGTTGCCAGATGCCCGCCACGCGCACTCCTTCCTCGTGGTGAGCCTGAGAACATCATATATCACCGGATTCGTAAACTTTTTGTTTTTGTGGTGGGGGTTTAAACGCGTGGAAGGGTAGGGTTTTTTTTTTGGGGGACTGGCAATAACAAAGACCACAGGTATTATGATTGTGGGTTCACTTCTTGAGGAACAGATTAAAGTCTCCCATGAAAATAACCAGAGAAAACCGGTAATCTGGCAACGATCACACAGCTAACTCCTCAGGTCGTCTGTGAAATGTTGTGATTGACTTTACACGATTCTATTCTCCCCCATGTCGTAAGCCCCAGCCTCTACTTGTATATCTTACAGGAGTTTCGACCAGCGTGGACTCTGTGGCTTAGCACTGTGTGAGCCGGAGGTGATGATGTATGAACCCTGGGAACTGTGGGAGTATTGTTTTGTCTCTTCCCGGCCTGATTTGCGATCACATTTTTCAGTGTTGTATCTCGGAACGTATTTATTTATCCGGCTCGTGTTATGCATGTGAACGTTGGTCGAGGGTATTGATGAACCGACCAGTTTCACAAGACGAGAGAACAACAGGGCAAGAGGGATTCAGTGCCGGGTTTCAGAGAGTTTTCAATGGGGTGAGGAGCGAGGGGAAGTATGATTTAGTACACAACTGTATACATACTTTCCAAATAAACATATCAGGTTAAATACATATGTAATTTATGTATATTATCAATTTTTTCCTAGTCACCGCTACTGTACCCGTAACACAATATGTATTCTTAATATTTTCATAATTCTACTGACCACTATGCTATATTAATCACATACTTGCCATTTATTGCGCTCTAAAATCTAATCAACAACAAACAAGGTATCCTACATTCCCAATATAAGATCATAATCCATTTTTTTTTTATTTCACGACGCTTCAAAGTAATCGTCAAAGGTAATTCAAACCAAAGAAAATATAACACTTAATCTTTCTCCCTGTTCCCGCTGCCGAGTCTCTCTGTGTGTGAGGAGGTATTTGTGTAGTGTATGACCTCTCCTCTGCACACTGTCTACGGTAGTTCAAAGAAAACAAAAGGCCTTAACCCTCCACTTCTATAACGCAACACACTTCCTCACAAACCATTTTTCCAAACACAGGTTAACGCACACTCGCCAGCAAAATTCCTGCCGCCTCACTTGCCTCTTCATGAATCTCTGGGGACTTCTGTTGGCCTGTGTACATATCTCCTGAAGTGTTCCTCATCCTTCAACAACCATAAATTAAAGGACTATAAGGAGCACAAGTTTTATGGAAAGTAGTTAGTTAAGTTGAAGTCGAAGTATCATTCGTGAAATGTTCTCAAGTAAGAGTAAAAATTTTGAAATTTTAATCGTGTTAAAAGTACAAAGTTCAAACATAATAACTATAAGAAGCTAATACATAATAAATTCACCAAGTCTCTTATTCTTTCTGTCTTGTGATTGATTCATCGAGTATATGCCTCAAACGATGGTCAAGTATCTCGGGGGTTCTGTGGAAGTACATTTTGTGTTATTTAAAAGTATATTAACGATTCAAACTATTAATTAAGCGTAAAATATCTATTGGACTTTAGCTGTTTGTTTTTTTATATTTGGTCTTATAACTGAAGACATTTTGGAAGTCAATATTCGAATTTCAGTTAGTGATCAGTAGGAAAGGTTCCGTTTACCGTGACTGGTAAACCTTAAGTCCTAAACCTACCTTACCCTATTCACTAAGATTATTTCAAGGCGTATAAGTTCTAATGGGTCCCTATCCCAATGGGACCTAATCTCAATGGCCACCAAATCCCACAATAAGGTCAGCTTGGAGGGGTCTATTACACCTAAGACCCACCATCTACAATTACTCTTCAACACTGTCAACACAAAGAGTTAGATTTCCTTTTTATTAGGGTTCATCTTTTCTACACTACGATCGTCTTCTATGTCTTACTAAGCGATCGTCTTTTGTTTCTGACCAAGAGGTAGTCTTCTGTTTCTTACTAAGCGATCGTCTTTTGTTTCGCTTTTTCAATTATTTATAGTTTTATATTTCAGTACCATAAGAGCTTCTCCCCCCCACCACCAGCGAGACTAATGGCGTAATTTGCGGACGGCGTACATATATCGTCAGACCCTTCAAATCAGGGCGAACAATCCGGCTCCTATTATATACATCTTAATTGTTCTTTACGGTCCGGGCTCAGACACGCTCCTAATTATATGTAATTGTGTGTCACATCATCAAGTTATGTAGCGTTCCACTCTCTGACCCAGCATCTATGGCGTCTTCCTCTCATCTTCCACTCGTCTTCCTCTCCCTCTCGCCTCCTCCTCGTTTTCCTTTCATCTCCCTCTTGTTTTCCTCTCCCTTTCCCTCTCCTTTTCATTTCCGTCCTTATTTCCCCCTCACTCTACTCTCCCTGGGAAGGTCTACAGAGAGAGACAAACAGATAGATAGATAGATAGATATATGGAGAGATAGATAGATAGATAGATAGATAGATAGATAGATAGATAGATAGATAGACAGATAGATAGATAGATAGATAGATAGATAGATAGATAGATAGATAGATAGATAGATAGATAGATAGATAGATAGATAGATAGATAGATAGATAATAACGCCTCCCTCGCCTCTCTGCTTAAGATGAGTAGTGTTCAGGTGATGATGACGAAGCCTTCTTGTCTCCATAAATGTTGAAGCCTCCACGAAGCAGATATAGGCAGGCTTCTCTCTCCACTTTCTGAATATAAGAGGAACGGAATCTTACATCCCTCCAAAGGCGTTTATTTTACGAATGAGGAAGGATAAAGTGCTGCCTCCCTCCAAATGTTAGACTCTACGAATGAGATGATGTGGTGACTCCCTTCAAAATCATATAAGTGAAGGGAAGGAAGGCTCAACCCCACGCCTCCCTTCAAGAGTTAAGTCCACAGGTAAGGGAGATAAAGGCTTAACTCCCTCCAAGCTTTATGCCTCCAAAAGGGTAGAATCCATAAGTCCGAAAATAAAGACTTAACCACCTCCAAAGGCATAATACCTACAAGCCTAAGCAACAAGAAACTTACCTACCCACCTACCCCTCCCTCCTACTCCTCCCTCTCCCTCACCTGCACCACCCCACCCCCCCCCTACTCCCCCTCACCTACAAAAATGAGGAATCAACAAGTGAGAGAGAACTACGCCGTGTATAACATTATCTACACCAATTAGAAACCAGGAACAATAAAAAAAAATAAATAACATCTATGGACAGATTAAAGTAAAACGAGATTAACTTGACTCTTCCTCCTCCTCTTCTTCTTCTTCTTCCTCCTCCTCCTCCTCCTCCTCCTCCTCCTCTCTACTATACACACCCTGTGATATATTCAGGTGACTCTTATCACCTCCCCTACAGGTAAACATTATTAAATGGGTCTTCTCGTGAGTGAGTTGATTAACAGGTAAATGGGAACAAATCTATTGGGGAATTAAGGTGTAAAGAGACTCATTGTGAGGTTAGGGGGTGAGTATACAGTCAGTAATTAAGGAGAGTAATGACTGGTAATATTAGGTGAGTGTGGATTAACTGGTAATAGAGGAAATTAATGAAGTGACTGGTATGTGTAAGGTGAGTGTGAACTAACTGGTATAATACATGTAATTAAAATAGGTAACTGGGATGGTAGGGTGAGTGTGGACTAACTGGTATTAGAGGTAATTAATAAAGTGATTGGTATGTGTAAGGTGAGTGTGGACTAACTGGTATTAGAGGTAATTAATAAGGTAAGTGGTGAGATAGACATTAGTAAGGTGGACACTGTGTATAAACTAATGAAGGAGACATAGTAAAAAAAAGATAAATTAGACGTAAGACATAACAAAATCAACATAGTGAGTCATAAGTGTTGACTCTAAGAATCCGATACATTAAAAGGGATTGTTGTTGTTTGTTGTTGTTGTTTGTTGTTGTTGTTTGCTGTTGTTTGTTGTTGTTTGTTGTTGTTGTTTGTTGTTGTTGTTGTTGATGATGATGATGGTTGTTGTTGTGGTTGTTGTGGTTGCTGTTGTTGTTGATGATGATGATGGTTGTTGTTGTGGTTGTTGTGGTTGTTGTGGTTGTTGTTGTTGTTGTTGTTGTTGCTGTTGTTGTTGATGATGATGATGGTTGTTGTTGTGGTTGTTGTGGTTGTTGTTGTTGTTGTTGTTGCTGTTGTTGCTGTTGATGATGATGATGGTTGTTTGATGATGATGATGATAATGATGGTTGTTGTTACTGTTAGTGATGTTCGCTTTAGGTGATATAACTAGCCAGAGTTCACCTGGTCTCTGATTCAAGTATTTCAACTGTTTAGGATTATCAAGCACCGTTTATTATCTTTTACCAATAACAGACATATATCACAAATTCAAGACATAGGAAAGACTTTCACAATGGATATTCAAATGTTAAATGATTTTTATATATAAGAAGAGGAGAAGAACACTAAGAACAAGAGACTAACTCGATCGGTTACTTCAATTAGCGTTTAATCTTCTTTCTTGGTAGTGTGTTTCTTATCTACAATGACATTAGTAATATTTTTCATTAGTAACAGCCGTCTTCCATCACTCGAGGACTGAAGTAACGTTAGAATTATTAGAATGAAACATCAGTTCGCGTGATACAAACTTTGTTGTTAAAATTGTTTGATGTAAAAAAAAAAAATCAGAGACAAACAAAAAACTCCACACATATGACTTGGACTTTTGTGTTGTCATAAACAAACCTGGGTAATTGTTAATTGAACCGCACTTCTATGTTATCAACTTAATGTTATTACCAAAAATTACAACTGAAATTAATTAAATGTTGCTCATAAATTAGCGAAAAGCATCTCCTGGCATTCCTGAGATGTCACCGTATGACTGATTGGGAATTAACCACATGGTGTCCAGTAGGCAATTTCCATGGAGGTCCCAAGAAGCTGCCTGGTACATTAAACCTTGATTACGAGAACAGACGGAGTGTAGGCGGCGCACCTCGCAACTGGAAGGTGTATATTACAGTATATATTAATCACAGGTAACTATGACTTCACCTGTGACATTTATCGAAGTAACATTAAGAGATATTGTTGAAGGTAATTGCTCGAAATGTGATAGGATTTGAGATTACGGTTTAATAGTGAAACTTGAGTGGAAAAAAATCTATGTTCACAACATATTATAAATATATTATATCTTAGATGTAGTTACACAAAATTTAAATATTATAAAGGGTTAATATTTCCCTTCAATTCCTCGATACAGAGATGGACACGCACACACACACACACACACACACACACACACACACACACACACACACACACACACACACACACACACACACACACACACACACACACACACACTACCAATCTGCGTCAACAAATCTATATCTATTTATTATAGGAATGAGTCAAGTTATAGTAATTTAACGATGAAACAAATGATGGAAAATATCTTCTAGTATTGGAGACAATAATCTGTTACAGCCAAAATATCTGAACTTTTTTCTAAGTGTATAAAAAGGAGTCAAACAGGGCATCTTCCTGGGTCCTCTTCCATTTGGTGTTTGTATAAGAGTACTTTTTTTATTCAACGTAACAATTGCAGTGCAATAGCATATTCCAGTTTTGACGAGCAGAGATTGCCAGCACTATAACAACACCATAACATCACCAGCACTATAACAACACCATAACATCACCAGCACTATAACAACACCATAACATCACCAGCACTATAACAACACCACAACATCGACAGCACCATAACATCACCATAACTAGCATACATCATCAGCACTCTAAGTCAAAGTGTTCAAGACATCAGAAACCAGAGAGGCATAAGGGCCTGTAGATTGATATGTGTGTGTGTGTGTGTGTGTCCTCCCTGCTAGTCACTGATAGCTTGTTACTCCGCCACGCCTCCACGCCTGCGCACCCACTGCGACAAGACACGTGCTCGTGGTGGGCCGCTAATGTCTCTCCTCCAGTCTACCGACGAGTTATCCACCCAATGACGAAATGAAGGGGGAAAAAATGCTAAGTTCCGCTTCACGCTGGATAGCAAATTGTTCTCTAAACTCCGTTACTCTAAGTGTCTGAATTCGACTCGTGCTTGGTTGAGTGGCGCGTGGTACAGTACAGTGTGTCGACTGGCGGTGCAGGTGTGGGCGAGACGTAGGGTCGGGAGGACAATTAGGATAAAGCAAGGAAGAACGTCACAAAAGTAGATTATTATTTCAACTTGAGACATGATTGAGGTGAGAGATACGTGTCGGTAGTAGGAAGGAGACGTGGATCACCTTTTGGGGAGGGATTACTGCTTAAGACGCTGACCAATTTCCAAGACGACGGAACAGCACGAAAAGTGTAATAAAGGTCACCTCAGACACACATACCTTGAGGATGAGAGACGGGATACGTAAATGTCAACACTGAAGATCATAACACCAATACCACCTGAAAAATAAATAGTTAAAATCAATGGGGTTTGTTTCTTGAAAATATTATCGAACAAAAAAAATCATTCAAATAATAAGAGGAGGTGGATAGGAAGCTAATAAACTCTCACATCTATACAAAGGTGGCGCTGTATATAATGGTGAGTAGATTACGACGAAAGTGAAGTAACTGGAGACGTTTTGTTATTAGAAAAAATACATGAATTTACGAAGTTTGGCCAATTCGGATTCTGGATTAAAACATGTCAACACAGGAGTTGGTGTTATGTCCTTATTGAACCCTTAGACCCCGCGTTTCTCTCTCTCTCTCTCTCTCTCATGAATCATAAACACGTAACTAAATCAACATCGTCCGTGTGTAAGAGTCCAACACCAAGGCGTCAATAAATCTCGATGCTTATTACATGTCATTCCTCGACTAGTGTGTCAGTGCGGTTACCCACCATCATCCATCTATTTACCAGTGGCCGGAGCTGCTGCACTCAAGACGGACGTAATGACATAACATGCAGGTGGTAACAACATCAAAACACACGCACACACACACAAAAACCCACACAATTGTACCTCTTCCTAACTAGTAAATTTACATCGTGACGCCAGATCGTGAGAAACTGTAGCATTACGACTGCGATTCTTCTTTTTTCTTTTTTTTTTTTTTAATCGTTCAGGAGCGGTGGTATTTCTTGCTGGCTAACGAGGCTCAACCGACCAACCCCTCCTTCACGTGTGTGTGTGGTGACGGAAGTGATGTCTCCAGCGACTGGACCCTACACCAATCCCCGTAAGTGCTTGAGGTTTCACTAGCCTTGGTGCTAAGTAGGGGTTTCCTGGGGTTTCATCATCCTTTGGTAAAGCTTGATTGGTGCTTCGTGACTAGGAGGCTTCACCATTCTTGTACAACTTTAGTGCTTTGGTGAGTTGGCTTTTCACCATCCTTGTATAGTATAAGGTATAATTGGTGATTTTGTGCTTGTTTAGGGAGTAATGGGGAGTTTAAGCTTCCTTGTACAGTACATAGAGTACTTGTGTGTGTGTGTGTGTGTGTGTGTGGCTGGCCTCTAGTGAGGTTGTGGTAGGAGGTGATGAGGTCAGGACAGGTACAGTACATGCGGTTTTTAATGTCTTCATCTGTCTGTCTGCTCATCAGTCTCTCTATCTGTCAGTATGTCTGTCTATTTCTGGGGGGGTTTATTTGCCTTTTTCTGTCTATCAATGTGAAAGTTAGTCACTCTCTTTTTTTCCATTTTTGAACATTTTTTCTTCTTTTTCTTCCATCTATAGCTTTCCTTACTTCTCTCTTTTTCCCTTGCTCCGTGTATGTATGTATGTATGTATGTATGTATGTATGTATGTATGTATGTATGTATGTATGTATGTATGTATGTATGTGTGTATGTATGTATGTATGTATGTATGTATGTATGTATGTATGTATGTATGTATGTATGTATGTATGTATGTATGTATGTATGTATGTATGTTATTCTGAGTATGCGTATGTGTGTAAAAAAAAACATTATTATTCCGTAACTAAAAGTACATTAAAACATTCTATCAATTTACGAGGAAATACCAAATCTCATGTTATATACACACTGCAAAACCCTATAATAAAACTCATGCCAGGACGTCTAATAACACGGAGAAGAAAAAAAAAACCACCCGCCTTATTTCGCCACTTAGCCAAGCAGAACGGTAATGGTACGAAATGTCGGCCATTTGGTCCCTCGCCTGCCAGTTCTCCACGTCTAAAATACCATCATCTAATATAAGCCATTTATATCAATCTGAGGTCTGCGTGGACGAGCCTTCGGGTACACCTGTTATTCCTTATGTCGGGTCGGGTCAGGTCGAGTCGAGTCGGGTCGGGTAGGGGACTTTGTGTGTGGGGGTGGGAGAGGAAGGTGGAGGGGAAAATATGTCGGGTAGAAAGGAGGAAGGGGAGGGGACCTCGGGTAAAGGGGAAGGGGGAAGGGGAGGGGACATCTGGTGAAGTGGAAAGAGAGGGGTGAGAGGAGGGAAGGGGAAAGGACGCCGGGAAGATGGGGAAGGGAGGGGAGAGGAGGGGACGTCGGGTGGAGGGCTAGGGAGGGTGGAAGGGGAGATGTGGGATCGTGTGGATATGACAGCAATTAGTACGGTGATGTCATTCGTGTTGATGTGGGTATTTTTGTGAGTATTTCGTATGAAGAATTATGACGACTTGATATCTGTCTACTGCGTGTCGTCGTCTGAAGGTCGTGCGGGGTTACCAGAGGCTGAAGATACTACGTGAGCCCTTTAGTCGAGGTCGTGCGGGTGTCGTTAGTGTTGGGAACCTGCCATCACGGGGGGTAGTGAGTGGGTGGTACAGACGGTCGTGAGTGGGTCGTAGAGGTAGCATCATATTAGTAAACCTCTCATCATTTTAGTCGTAAGAGGGTCGTACAGGTACCACCACCACCACCACCACCACCACCACCACTACTACCACCACAACTACTACCACCACCACTACTATCACCATCACTAACACCACCGTACCACCCTTACCACCACCACCATCAACGACCTGTCTTCAGCGTGGTCGTGAGAGGTTCAGAGCTCCTCCTACCTGGTGGTCATTTACCCCTACCTGTAAGATCATCATCACCTCACCAAGCACAGTGAATTTCTCAGTTAAAAGTGTGTACCGCTCACCGGGTAACTGTCCACATCAACGCACCTCGTAACCTTATGGACTATTAACTGTATCCTCAGTCATAAAGACCGATAAATTGTACACATCACGGCACATCGCCTGCTTTTAGACTGTTAACAGCACTCACACAGTCATAAACTAGTTACTGAAGGACTGTACACATCACGGAACACCTCTTGCTTGTAAACTGTTAACTGTTCTCGCAGTCATTAACTGATCAATAAGAGACTGTACATATCTTGTTTGTAACTGTTAAACATTCCACTCACAGTCACAAACCGTTTATTAAGAGACTGTACATCATGGTGCATCCCTCCCTCAACAAGGGCTGATATAAACATTTCTCTTATCATAAAAACATCGCCAGCTCAAGCAACCAATGGCGCCTGTCGTTACCATCCACCCTGTAATGATGCCCTTATGGAAACTACGCCAGACGAGCGTTCGTTAGCCTTTTGCCTGCAGTGGCGCTCCTTATACGGTAGAGAGTGAGAGTTGCCATAAAACTCCTTAGCTAATGTATACCTAACGTAACCTAACCTAACCTAATCTGAAGAGTGAAAGACGGCCCCATAGACCTGACAACCTGTCATTATCAGTCTGGGTAGTACTGCATCTGAGTGCAGCACTAGGGCAGGAAACGAGAGCTGTATCCAATCGGCCACCGCATCCTGTCACATGAACTAACATACCCCACACATAACCTAACTTAACCTACCCTTATCATACCATAACTTGACCCAATCATAATCGGAATTTAAACTTGAAAAAATGGGTTTAGTATCGCGCCTTGGTATTTTTTTTTTATCTGTAAGGTTCGGAACTGAACTCACATGCTTAACGTCATACGGATTTTCATTAACAAAGTAAACAATATAATATTCTTACAAGAACAATGACAATAAAACTTTACTGACAATATTCTCATTTTGTGTCTTAGTCAAAGATAAAAACATTTTAAACGAACGCTACAAAATATATTTCTCAATATAAAAGTAATTAAATAATTACAGTAATCACTCCTCAGTTTTAAACACAATATATATTTAATTATAGATGTAAGGTTATTTTTTTATTGTAAAAGACTTTTATCACCGTCAGTTAACTGTTAGGTTGTGTAACTGATAGGGCTGATGATGATCGAACGTATAATGATAATATAATAATAATAATAATAATAATAATAATAATAATAATAATAATAATAATAATATTAATAATAATAATAATAATAATAATAATAATAATAATAATAATAATAATAACAATAATAATAACAATAATAATAACAATACTAATAATAATAATAACAATAATAATAATAATAATAATAATAATAATAATAATAATAATAACAATAATAATAATAATAACAATAATAATAACAATAATAATAACAATACTAATAATAATAATAACAATACTAATAATAATAATAATAACAATAACAATAATAATAACAATAATAATAATAATAACAATAATAATAACAATAATAATAACAATAATAATAACAATAATAATAATAATAATAATAATAATAATAATAATAATAATAATAATAATAACAATAATAATAACAATAATAATAACAATAATAATAATAATAATAATAATAATAACAATAATAATAATAATAACAATAATAATAATAATAACAATAATAATAACAATAATACTAATAATAATAATAATAATAATAACAATAATAATAACAATAATACTACTAATAATAATAATAATAATAACAATAATAATAATAATAACAATAATAATAACAACAACAATACTCACAACAATAACCACTACCGCCCCACTACAACAGATACTCTACTCCTGCCACACCCAACATCAACTCAGCAGTGACATAAATGATCCATAAACCATTTCAATTACTAGTTTCTTAATATCTTGATAAAATAAAAATAGTACCTAATAAAATTTTAGTCGCAAAGGTTTATTAAATAATTTTATCTTTAATTTACTCACTAAAAGAATCATTGTAAATATAGGAATATGTGTAATTAAGGAAGAAGAATGTTAACTGCGTGCGCACGCGCGCGTTTGTTTGTGTGTGTGTGTGTGTGTGTGTGTGTGTGTGTGTGTGTGTGTGTGTGTGTGTGTGTGTGTGTGTGTGCCGCACGCTTTGGAGAGAGAGAAAAAAGAAAATATAAAAAATATTCTACAGCAATATCACCTCCTCTCTCTCTCTCTCTCTCTCTCTCTCTCTCTCTCTCTCTCTCTCTCTCTCTCTCTCTCTCTCTCCAGGTCTGTCCTTCCACCCTGTCACTCGGCTTTACGAGAGTCTGACCAAGATAGTCAACTTTTAACATTTATAATCAATCTTATCTCTTCGATTTATCGTACGACACTCACCGTCCTCACGTCCATAAGCTAAACTGTTTACGATATCAAATTGATATAATCTTGGGTGCAGATACAATCGTAAGGTCAGAGAGGTTTAATTGTCGCAGTGTTAACACTCAGGTGGGGAGCACTCAAGCGCTCGTGTCTCTGTCCAATAACACTTTAACCTTGAGCAGTAGATGAAGTGAAGGAGGATAACTTGCTTATAAGAATCACAGTTGTGTCATGTCTCGTCTGTCTGTCTGCCTTTAGAGAAAAATTTAAAGGAAAATCTAAATCTATGTTTCTCATGGTTATTATATGGTGTGTGTGTGTGTGTATGTGTGTGTGTGTGTATGTGTGTGTGTGTGTGTGTGTGTGTGTGTCCTTAGCGAGACCTTGAAACAACACGAATCCCATTCTCATCTCCCTGTCTCTCTTAAAAACGAGACCTTGAAACAAGAATCTCAGTCCTCAATTATTTACATCTCTCTCTCTCTCTCTCTCTCTCTCTCTCTCTCTCTCTCTCTCTCTCTCTCTCTCTCTCTCTCTCTCTCTCTCTCTCTCTCTCTCTCTCTCTCTCTCTCTCTCTCTCTCTCTCTCTCTCTTCAGCAGGACCTTGAAACATGACCCACCACACTCCTCACCTCCCCGTGTTCCTGCTCACACTGCCAGTGGTGTGGTCACGGTTCCCAAAATTAAATAGTAACACGATTATCGATTTCGTCAATGATAATCCAATGTGAAGCAATTATTTACAATTGTCGTCTATGACAGCCAATCAGACGGCTCTCCTGATAAACATTTCCTGCCATGACCAAAGGAAATAGTTCAGAGGAATTAACAGACAGACTTGAATGATATATAGCACCATTTTAACCCGCCCAGCTGTCTGAGTGAGTGAGGAGGGGGAGAGAAAGGGGGGAGAGGGTGGTGTGGATGAGGGCGTTGATGGTTAGAGGGAGTGGGCGTTGGGGGGTTGATGAGTAGGGGAGGGTGATGTGGATGAGGACTTGATGAATACGGAGGGGTAGTGTGGATGAAGAACAGAACGGGGTATGTGGAGAATAAACTGAATGATTGAATGAGTGTAGAGATAATGGAGAATGAGAGAGAAGGAAGAGTGAATGGAGAGGAGAGGGATAGGAGAGGAGGTAAGGTTAGTGATCAAAGGTGGATAAGTAATTAGTGGTTAGGAGTTGTGCTGGGTGTGGATTTGATAGGGAGGAGGTGGATAGGATATGGAGTAGATGAGGGGAGGTGGTGAGGTGGAGTAGCCGAGGAAGAGTGGAAGAAACAGTGATGTGGATAGGTGTGTGTGTGTGTGTGTGTGTGTGTGTGTGTGTGTGTGTAGGGAGGAGTGGTCGCATGATGAAGGGGAGGGGGGAGGGAGAGAAGGGGAAGGAGGGCTGGAGGGTGCGTAAGAGAAGAGATAGTCGAGGGGGGGGATGTATGGGGCGGAGCTGAGGGCGAGATAAGAATGTGGGAAAGGAAGACAAGAAATAAAAATACAGATAAAGAGCAAAAACACCAAAACGAAAAGTGAATAACACAAAGACGAAGGAGTAAACAGAAAGAAGATAAAGAACAGGAAGTAAAACAAATGATGATTAGAGAGACAGGAAGAAGAAGGAAGAATTAAGTGAAGAAGAGGAAATAAGACCAAGTACTGGATGGTGATATGTGGCATTCTTGGGTCAAGGAAGAGTGAAGGAGGAAGGAAGAAGAGGAGAATGTGATAGTACGAGATAGAATGAAGAGAATAGACAAGAGTTAGAAGAAAAGAAAAGGAGAGTATAGGAGGGAAGGATAGATAAAGAGAGTGAAAGGAAGAGGGAGTTAAATAATAGAGTGTCAGGAAGAGTGAAGTACGATGAAGGAGGAAGGAAAAAAAGGAAGAATG